>NW_025229568.1:16281-17152 GCF_018294505.1 Triticum aestivum | reverse complement strand
GTGTTCAGTATGCAGCATTCAAAGCGACGTCATCAATTTCCAACATGTTCTGACATCATTTGTTATTTTTCCGTCATTTACCTAATTGTTTTAGAGAGCTAAATAACCGTGAAATTGAAAATCACTACAAAATGAATCCTGAAAATGTTGAAACTTGGCATGGTATCATCATATCACCCGCATAGCATGCGCGAAAGAGTAGAGAGGGTCACAGCAAAAACTGGACGCACTTCGTGTACAAACTGGACAAACTCTTTCGGAGTATCAGGGTTTCAGACGAGAACTCATCTGTTACACGACCCACTTCAATGTTTTTTAAACTTATTTGAACTCTGGACTTCTTTTATGTTTAGTATGCAGCATTCAAAGCGACGTCATCAATTTCCAACATGTTCTGACATCATTTGTTGTTTTTCGGCCATTTACCTAATTGTTTAGAGAGCTAAATGACCGTGAAATTGAAAATCACTACAAAACGAATCCTGCAAATGTTGAAACTTGGCATGGTATCATCATATCACCCGCGTAGCATGCATGAAAGAGTAGAGAGGGTCACGGCAAAAACTGGACGCACTTCGTGTACAAACTGGACAAACTCTTTCGGAGTATCAAGGTTTCGGACGAGAACTCATCTGTTACACAGCCCACTTCAATGTTTTTTTAAACTTATTTGAACTCCGGACTTCTTTTGTGTTCAGTATGCAGCATTCAAAGCGACGTCATCAATTTCCAACATGTTCTGACATCATTTGTTTTTTCGGTCGTTTACCTAATTATTTTAGAGAGCTAAATGATCGTGAAATTGAAAATCACTACAAAATGAATCCTAAAAATGTTGAAACTTGGCATGGTATCATCATATCACCCGCAT
>NW_025229568.1:15475-16271 GCF_018294505.1 Triticum aestivum | reverse complement strand
TTTGTGTTCAGTATGCAGCATCCAAAGCGCCGTCATCAATTTCCAACATGTTCTGACATCATTTGTTGTTTTTCAGTCATTTACCTAATTGTGTTAGAGAGCTAAATGACCGTGAAATTGAAAATCACTACAAAATGAATCCTGGAAATGTTGAAACTTGGCATGGTATCATCATATCACCCACATAGCATGCGTGAAAGAGTAGAGAGGGTCACGGCAAAAACTGGACGCACTTCGTGTACAAACTGGACATACTCTTTCGGAGTATCAGGGTTTCGGACGAGAACTCATCTGTTACACGGCCACTTCAATGTTTTTTAAACTTATTTGAACTCCGGACTTCTTTTGTGTTCAGTATGCAGCATTCAAAGTGATGTCATCAATTTCCAACATGTTCTGACATCATTTGTTGTTTTTCGGTCATTTACCTAATTGTTTTAGAGAGCTAAATGACCGTGAAATTGAAAATCACTACAAAATGAATCCTGAAAATGTTGAAACTTGGCATGGTATCATCATATCACCCGCATAGCATGCGCGAAAGAGTAGAGAGGGTCACGGCTAAAACTGGACGCACTTCGTGTACAAACTGGACAAACTCTTTCGGAGTATCAGGGTTTCGGACGAGAACTCATCTGTTACACAGCCCACTTCAATGTTTTTTAAACTTATTTGAACTCCGGACTTCTTTTGTGTTCAGTATGAAGCATTCAAAGCGACGTCATCAATTTCCAACATGTTCTGACATCATTTGTTATTTTTCGGTCATTTACCTAATTGTTTTAGAGAGCTAAAT
>NW_025229568.1:14611-15465 GCF_018294505.1 Triticum aestivum | reverse complement strand
GGACGCACTTCGTGTACAAACTGGACAAACTCTTTCGGAGTATCAGGGTTTCGGACGAGAACTCATCTGTTACACAGCCCACTTCAATGTTTTTAAACTTATTTGAACTCCGGACTTCTTTTGTGTTCAGTATGAAGCATTCAAAGCGACGTCATCAATTTCCAACATGTTCTGACATCATTTGTTATTTTTCGGTCATTTACCTAATTGTTTTAGAGAGCTAAATGACCGTGAAATTGAAAATCACTACAAAATGAATCCTGAAAATGTTGAAACTTCGCATGGTATCATCATATCACCCGCATAGCATGCGCGAAAGCGTAGAGAGGGTTACGGCAAAAACTGGACGCACTTCGTGTAAAAACTGGACAAACTCTTTCGGAGTATCAGGGTTTCGGACGAGAACTCATCTCTTACACGGCCAACTTAAATGTTTTTTAAACTTATTTGAACTCCGGACTTCTTTTGTGTTCACCATGCAGCATTCAAAGCAACGTCATCAATTTCCAACATGTTCTGACATCATTTGTTGTTTTTCAGTCATTTACCTAATTGTTTTAGAGAGCTAAATGACCGTGAAATTGAAAATCACTACAAAATGAATCCTGAAAATGTTGAAACTTGGCATGGTATCATCATATCACCTGCATAGCATGCGCGAAAGAGTAGAGAGGGTCACGGCAAAAACTGGACGCACTTCATGTACAAACTGGACATACTCTTTCGGAGTATTAGGGTTTCGGACGAGAACTCATCTGTTACACGGCCACTTCAATGTTTTTTAAACTTATTTGAACTCTGGACTTCTTTTGTGTTTAGTATGCAGCATTCAAAGCGACGTCATCAATTTCCAA
>NW_025229568.1:12286-13157 GCF_018294505.1 Triticum aestivum | reverse complement strand
GTGTTCAGTATGCAGCATTCAAAGCGACGTCATCAATTTCCAACATGTTCTGACATCATTTGTTATTTTTCCGTCATTTACCTAATTGTTTTAGAGAGCTAAATAACCGTGAAATTGAAAATCACTACAAAATGAATCCTGAAAATGTTGAAACTTGGCATGGTATCATCATATCACCCGCATAGCATGCGCGAAAGAGTAGAGAGGGTCACAGCAAAAACTGGACGCACTTCGTGTACAAACTGGACAAACTCTTTCGGAGTATCAGGGTTTCAGACGAGAACTCATCTGTTACACGACCCACTTCAATGTTTTTTAAACTTATTTGAACTCTGGACTTCTTTTATGTTTAGTATGCAGCATTCAAAGCGACGTCATCAATTTCCAACATGTTCTGACATCATTTGTTGTTTTTCGGCCATTTACCTAATTGTTTAGAGAGCTAAATGACCGTGAAATTGAAAATCACTACAAAACGAATCCTGCAAATGTTGAAACTTGGCATGGTATCATCATATCACCCGCGTAGCATGCATGAAAGAGTAGAGAGGGTCACGGCAAAAACTGGACGCACTTCGTGTACAAACTGGACAAACTCTTTCGGAGTATCAAGGTTTCGGACGAGAACTCATCTGTTACACAGCCCACTTCAATGTTTTTTTAAACTTATTTGAACTCCGGACTTCTTTTGTGTTCAGTATGCAGCATTCAAAGCGACGTCATCAATTTCCAACATGTTCTGACATCATTTGTTTTTTCGGTCGTTTACCTAATTATTTTAGAGAGCTAAATGATCGTGAAATTGAAAATCACTACAAAATGAATCCTAAAAATGTTGAAACTTGGCATGGTATCATCATATCACCCGCAT
>NW_025229568.1:11480-12276 GCF_018294505.1 Triticum aestivum | reverse complement strand
TTTGTGTTCAGTATGCAGCATCCAAAGCGCCGTCATCAATTTCCAACATGTTCTGACATCATTTGTTGTTTTTCAGTCATTTACCTAATTGTGTTAGAGAGCTAAATGACCGTGAAATTGAAAATCACTACAAAATGAATCCTGGAAATGTTGAAACTTGGCATGGTATCATCATATCACCCACATAGCATGCGTGAAAGAGTAGAGAGGGTCACGGCAAAAACTGGACGCACTTCGTGTACAAACTGGACATACTCTTTCGGAGTATCAGGGTTTCGGACGAGAACTCATCTGTTACACGGCCACTTCAATGTTTTTTAAACTTATTTGAACTCCGGACTTCTTTTGTGTTCAGTATGCAGCATTCAAAGTGATGTCATCAATTTCCAACATGTTCTGACATCATTTGTTGTTTTTCGGTCATTTACCTAATTGTTTTAGAGAGCTAAATGACCGTGAAATTGAAAATCACTACAAAATGAATCCTGAAAATGTTGAAACTTGGCATGGTATCATCATATCACCCGCATAGCATGCGCGAAAGAGTAGAGAGGGTCACGGCTAAAACTGGACGCACTTCGTGTACAAACTGGACAAACTCTTTCGGAGTATCAGGGTTTCGGACGAGAACTCATCTGTTACACAGCCCACTTCAATGTTTTTTAAACTTATTTGAACTCCGGACTTCTTTTGTGTTCAGTATGAAGCATTCAAAGCGACGTCATCAATTTCCAACATGTTCTGACATCATTTGTTATTTTTCGGTCATTTACCTAATTGTTTTAGAGAGCTAAAT
>NW_025229568.1:9355-9897 GCF_018294505.1 Triticum aestivum | reverse complement strand
ACTGGACAAACTCTTTCGGAGTATCAGGGTTTCGGACGAGAACTCATCTGTTACACGACCCAGTTGAATGTTTTTTAAACTTATTTGAACTGCGGACTTCTTTTGTTTTTAGTATGCAGCATTCAAAGTGATGTCATCTATTTCCAACATGTTCTGACATCATTTGTTGTTTTTCGGTCATTTACCTAATTGTTTTAGAGAGCTAAATGACCGTGAAATTGAAAATCACTACAAAATGAATCCTGAAAATGTTGAAACTTGGCATGGTATCATCATATCACCCGCATAGCATGCGCGAAAGAGTAGAGAGGGTCACGGCAAAAACTGGACGCACTTCGTGTACAAACTGGACGTACTCTTTCGGAGTATCAGTGTTTCGGACGAGAACTCATCTGTTACACGGCCCACTTCAATGTTTTTTAAACTTATTTGAACTCCAGACTTCTTTTGTGTTCAGTATGAAGCATTCAAAGCGACGTCATCAATCTCCAACATGTTCTGACATCATTTGTTATTTTTCAGTCATTTACCTAATTGTTTTA
>NW_025229568.1:7042-7588 GCF_018294505.1 Triticum aestivum | reverse complement strand
CATTCAAAGCGACGTCATCAATTTCCAACATGTTTTTACATCATTTGTTGTTTTTCGGCCATTTACCTAATTGTTTAGAGAGCTAAATGACCGTGAAATTGAAAATCACTACAAAACGAATCCTGAAAATGTTGAAACTTGGCATGGTATCATCATATCACCCGCGTAGCATGCGCGAAAGAGTAGAGAGGGTCACGGCAAAAACTGGACGCACTTCATGTACAAACTGGACAAACTCTTTCGGAGTATCAGGGTTTCGGACGAGAACTCATCTGTTACACGGCCCAGTTCAATGTTTTTTAAACTTATTTGAACTCCGGACTTCTTTTGTGTTCAGTATGCAGCATTCAAAGTGATGTCATCAATTTCCAACATGTTGTGACATCATTTGTTGTTTTTCGGTCAGTTACCTAATTGTTTTAGAGAGCTAAATGACCGTGAAATTGAAAATCACTACAAAATGAATCCTGAAAATGTTGAAACTTGGCATGGTATCATCATATCACCCACATAGCATGCGCGAAAGAGTAGAGATGGTCACGGCTA
>NW_025229568.1:5149-6135 GCF_018294505.1 Triticum aestivum | reverse complement strand
ACATCATTTGTTATTTTTCAGTCATTTACCTAATTGTTTTAGAGAGCTAAATGACCGTGAAATTGAAAATAACTACAAAATGAATCCTGAAAATGTTCAAACTTGGGATGGTATCATCATATCACCCGCATAGCATGCGCGAAAGAGTAGAGAGGGTCACGGCAAAAACTGGACGGACTTCGTGTACAAACTGGACAAACTCTTTCAGAGTATCAGGGTTTCGGACGAGAACTCATCTGTTACATGGCCACTTCAATGTTTTTTAAACTTATTTGAACTCCGGACTTCTTTTGTGTTCAGTATGCAGCATTCAAAGCGACGTCATCAATTTCCAACATGTTCTGCCATCATTTGTTGTTTTTCGGTCATTTACCTAATTGTTTTAGAGAGCTAAATGACCGTGAAATTGAAAATCACTACAAAATGAATCCTGAAAAAGTTGAAACTTGGCATGGTATCATCATATCACCCGCATATCATGCGTGAAAGAGTAGAGAGGGTCACGGCAAAAACTGGACGCACTTCGTGTACAAACTGGACAAACTCTTTCGGAGTATCAGGGTTTCGGACGAGAACTCATCTATTACACGTCCCACTTCAATGTTCTTTAAACTTATTTGAACTCCGGACTTCTTTTGTGTTCAGTATGCAGCATTCAAAGCGACATCATCTATTTCCAACATGTTCTGACATCATTTGTTTTTTTCGGTCATTTACCTAATTGTTTTAGAGAGCTAAATGACCGTGAAATTGAAAATCACTACAAAATGAATCCTGAAAATGTTGAAATTTGGCATGGTATCATCATATCACCCGCATAACATGCGCGTAAGAGTAGAGGGGGTCACGGCAAAAACTGGATGCACTTCGTGTACAAACTGGACAAACTCTTTCGGAGTATCAGGGTTTCGGACGAGAACTCATCTGTTACACGGACCACTTCAATGTTTTTCAAACTTATTTGAACTCCAGACTTCTTTTGTGTT
>NW_025229568.1:4464-5137 GCF_018294505.1 Triticum aestivum | reverse complement strand
AAGAGTAGACAGGGTCACGGCAAAAACTGGACGCACTTCGTGTACAAACTGGACAAACTCTTTCGGAGTATCAGGGTTTCGGACGAGAACTCATCTGTTACACGGCCCACTTCAATGCTTTTTAAACTTATTTGAACTCCGGACTTCTTTTGTGTTCAGTATGAAGCATTCAAAGCGACGTCATGAATTTCCAACATGTTCTGATATCATTTGTTATTTTTCAGTCATTTACCTAATGGTTTTAGAGAGCTAAATGACCGTGAAATTGAAAATCACTACAAAATGAATCCTGAAAATGTTGAAACTTGGCATGGTATCATCATATCACCCACATAGCATGCGCGAAATAGTAGAGAGGGTCACGGCAAAAACTGGACGCACTTCGTGTACAAACTGCACATACTCTTTCGGAGTATCAGGGTTTCGGACGAGAACTCATCTGTTACATGGCCACTTCAATGTTTTTCAAACTTATTTGAACTCTGGACTTCTTTTGTGTTTAGTATGCAGCATTCAAAGCGATGTCATCAATTTCCAACATGTTCTGACATCATTTGTTGTTTTTCGGCCATTTACCTAATTGTTTAGAGAGCTAAATGACCATGAAATTGAAAATGACTACAAAATGAATCCTGAAAATGTTGAAACTTGGCATGGTATCATCATATCACCC
>NW_025229568.1:4128-4440 GCF_018294505.1 Triticum aestivum | reverse complement strand
TCTGTTACACGGCCACTTCAATGTTTTTTAAACTTATTTGAACTCCGGACTTCTTTTGTGTTCAGTATGCAGCATTCCAAGCGACGTCATCAATTTCCAACATGTTCTGACATCATTTGTTGTTTTTCGGTCATTTACCTAATTGTTTTAGAGAGCTAAATGACCGTGAAATTGAAAATCACTACAAAATAAATCCTGAAAATGTTGAAACTTGGCATGGTATCATCATATCACCCGCATAGCATGCGCGAAAGAGTAGAGAGGGTCACGGCAAAAACTGGACGCACTTCGTGTATAAACTGGACAAACTCT
>NW_025229568.1:3593-4118 GCF_018294505.1 Triticum aestivum | reverse complement strand
TATGCAGCATTCAAAGCGATGTCATCAATTTCCAACATGTTCTGACATCATTTGTTGTTTTTCGGTCATTTACCTAATTGTTTTAGAGAGCTAAATGACCGTGAAATTGAAAATCACTACAAAATGAATCATGAATAAGTTGAAACTTGGCATGGTATCATCATATCACCCGCATAGCATGCGCGAAAGAGTAGAGAGGGTCACGGCAAAAACTGGACGCACTTCGTGTACAAACTGGACAAACTCTTTCGGAGTATCAGGGTTTCGGACGAGAACTCATCTGTTACACGGCCAACTTAAATGTTTTTTAAACTTATTTGAACTCCGGACTTCTTTTGTGTTCAGTATGCAGCATTCAAAGCGACGTCATCAATTTCCAACATGTTCTGACATCATTTGTTTTTTTTCAGTCATTTACCTAATTGTTTTAGAGAGCTAAATGACCGTGAAATTGAAAATCACTACAAAATGAATCCTGAAAATGTTGAAACTTGGCATGGTATCATCATATAACCCACATAGCAT
>NW_025229568.1:3011-3583 GCF_018294505.1 Triticum aestivum | reverse complement strand
ATGAATCCTGAAAATGTTGAAACTTGGCATGGTATCATCATATCACCCGCATAGCGTGCGCGAAAGAGTAGAGAGGGTCACGGCAAAAACTGGACGCACTTCGTGTATAAACTGGACAAACTCTTTCGGAGTATCAGGGTTTCAGACGAGAACTCATCTGTTACACGGCCCACTTAAATGTTTTTTAAACCTGTTTGAACTCCGGACTTCTTTTGTGTTCAACATGCAGCATTCAAAGCGACGTCATCAATTTCCAACATGTTCTGACATCATTTGTTGTTTTTCAGTCATTTACCTAATTGTTTTAGAGAGCTAAATGACCGTGAAATTGAAAATCACTACAAAATGAATCCTGAAAATGTTGAAACTTGGCATGGTATCATCATATCACCCGCATAGCATGCGCGAAAGAGTAGAGAGGGTCACGGCAAAAACTGGACGCACTTCGTGTACAAACTGGACAAACTCTTTCGGAGTATCAGTGTTTCGGACGAGAACTCATCTGTTACACGGCCACTTCAATATTTTTTAAACTTATTTGAACTCTGGACTTCTTTTGTGTTTAGTATGCA
>NW_025229568.1:2298-3001 GCF_018294505.1 Triticum aestivum | reverse complement strand
AATGAATCCTGAAAATGTTGAAACTTGGCATGGTATCATCATATAACCCACATAGCATGCGCGAAAGAGTAGAGAGGGTCACGGCAAAAACTGGACGCACTTCATGTACAAACTGGACATACTCTTTCGGAGTATCAGGGTTTCGGACGAGAACTCATCTGTTACACGGCCACTTCAATGTTTTTTAAACTTATTTGAACTCTGGACTTCTTTTGTGTTTAGTATGCAGCATTCAAAGCGACGTCATCAATTTCCAACATGTTTTTACATCATTTGTTGTTTTTCGGCCATTTACCTAATTGTTTAGAGAGCTAAATGACCGTGAAATTGAAAATCACTACAAAACGAATCCTGAAAATGTTGAAACTTGGCATGGAATCATCATATCACCCGCATAGCATGCGCGAAAGAGTAGAGATGGTCACGGCTAAAACTGGACGCACTTCGTGTACAAACTGGACAAACTCTTTCGGAGTATCAAGGTTTCGGACGAGAACTCATCTGTTACACAACCCACTTCAATGTTTTTTAAACTTATTTGAACTCCGGACTTCTTTTGTGTTCAGTATGAAGCATTCAAAGGGACGTCATCAATTTCCAACATGTTCTGACATCATTTGTTATTTTTCAGTCATTTACCTAATTGTTTTAGAGAGCTAAATGACCGTGAAATTGAAAATCACTACAAAACGAATCCTGAAAA
>NW_025229568.1:1800-2288 GCF_018294505.1 Triticum aestivum | reverse complement strand
GGACTTCTTTTGTGTTCAGTATGCAGCATTCAAAGTGATGTCATCAATTTCCAACATGTTGTGACATCATTTGTTGTTTTTCGGTCAGTTACCTAATTGTTTTAGAGAGCTAAATGACCGTGAAATTGAAAATCACTACAAAATGAATCCTGAAAATGTTGAAACTTGGCATGGTATCATCATATCACCCACATAGCATGCGCGAAAGAGTAGAGATGGTCACGGCTAAAACTGGACGCACTTCGTGTACAAACTGGACAAACTCTTTCGGAGTATCAAGGTTTCGGACGAGAACTCATCTGTTAAACAGCCCACTTCAATGTTTTTTAAACTTATTTGAACTCCGGACTTCTTTTGTGTTCAGTATGAAGCATTCAAAGGGACGTCATCAATTTCCAACATGTTCTGACATCATTTGTTATTTTTCAGTCATTTACCTAATTGTTTTAGAGAGCTAAATGACCGTGAAATTGAAAATCACTACAAAA
>NW_025229568.1:1218-1790 GCF_018294505.1 Triticum aestivum | reverse complement strand
ATGAATCCTGAAAATGTTGAAACTTGGCATGGTATCATCATATCACCCGCATAGCGTGCGCGAAAGAGTAGAGAGGGTCACGGCAAAAACTGGACGCACTTCGTGTATAAACTGGACAAACTCTTTCGGAGTATCAGGGTTTCAGACGAGAACTCATCTGTTACACGGCCCACTTAAATGTTTTTTAAACCTGTTTGAACTCCGGACTTCTTTTGTGTTCAACATGCAGCATTCAAAGCGACGTCATCAATTTCCAACATGTTCTGACATCATTTGTTGTTTTTCAGTCATTTACCTAATTGTTTTAGAGAGCTAAATGACCGTGAAATTGAAAATCACTACAAAATGAATCCTGAAAATGTTGAAACTTGGCATGGTATCATCATATCACCCGCATAGCATGCGCGAAAGAGTAGAGAGGGTCACGGCAAAAACTGGACGCACTTCGTGTACAAACTGGACAAACTCTTTCGGAGTATCAGTGTTTCGGACGAGAACTCATCTGTTACACGGCCACTTCAATATTTTTTAAACTTATTTGAACTCTGGACTTCTTTTGTGTTTAGTATGCA
>NW_025229568.1:662-1208 GCF_018294505.1 Triticum aestivum | reverse complement strand
CATTCAAAGCGACGTCATCAATTTCCAACATGTTTTTACATCATTTGTTGTTTTTCGGCCATTTACCTAATTGTTTAGAGAGCTAAATGACCGTGAAATTGAAAATCACTACAAAACGAATCCTGAAAATGTTGAAACTTGGCATGGTATCATCATATCACCCGCGTAGCATGCGCGAAAGAGTAGAGAGGGTCACGGCAAAAACTGGACGCACTTCATGTACAAACTGGACAAACTCTTTCGGAGTATCAGGGTTTCGGACGAGAACTCATCTGTTACACGGCCCAGTTCAATGTTTTTTAAACTTATTTGAACTCCGGACTTCTTTTGTGTTCAGTATGCAGCATTCAAAGTGATGTCATCAATTTCCAACATGTTGTGACATCATTTGTTGTTTTTCGGTCAGTTACCTAATTGTTTTAGAGAGCTAAATGACCGTGAAATTGAAAATCACTACAAAATGAATCCTGAAAATGTTGAAACTTGGCATGGTATCATCATATCACCCACATAGCATGCGCGAAAGAGTAGAGATGGTCACGGCTA
>NW_025229568.1:0-652 GCF_018294505.1 Triticum aestivum | reverse complement strand
ATCATCATATCACCCGCATAGCATGCGCGAAAGAGTAGAGATGGTCACGGCTAAAACTGGACGCACTTCGTGTACAAACTGGACAAACTCTTTCGGAGTATCAAGGTTTCGGACGAGAACTCATCTGTTACACAACCCACTTCAATGTTTTTTAAACTTATTTGAACTCCGGACTTCTTTTGTGTTCAGTATGAAGCATTCAAAGGGACGTCATCAATTTCCAACATGTTCTGACATCATTTGTTATTTTTCAGTCATTTACCTAATTGTTTTAGAGAGCTAAATGACCGTGAAATTGAAAATCACTACAAAACGAATCCTGAAAATGTTGAAACTTGGCATGGTATCATCATATCACCCGCATAGCATGCGCGAAAGAGTAGAGAGGGTCACGGCAAAAACTGGACGCACTTCGTGTACAAACTGGACAAACTCTTTCGGAGTATCAGGGTTTCGGACGAGAACTCATCTCTTACACGGCCAACTTAAATGTTTTTTAAACTTATTTGAACTCCGGACTTCTTTTGTGTTCAGCATGCAGCATTCAAAGTGATTTCATCAATTTCCAACATGTTCTGACATCATTTGTTGTTTTTCGGTCAGTTACCTAATTGTTTTAGAGAGCTAAATGACTGTGAAATTGAAAATCACT
>NW_025229567.1:20239-21372 GCF_018294505.1 Triticum aestivum | reverse complement strand
AAACCCTGATACTCCGAAAGAGATTGTCCAGTTTGTACACGAGGTGCGTCCAGTTTTCGCCGTGACCCTCTCTACTCTTTTGCACATGCTATGCGGGAGAAATGACGATACCATGCCAAGTTCCAACATTTTCAGAGTTCATTTTGTAGTGATTTTCAATTTCACCGTCATTTAGCTCCCTAAACAAATCGGTAAATGACTGAAAAATAGCAAATGATGTCAGAACATGTTGGAAATTGATGACGTCGCTTTGAATGATGCATACAGAATGCAAAAATAGGCAGGAGTTCGAATAAGTTTAAAAAACATTGAAGTGCCCGTGTAACAGATGAGTTCTCGTCCGAAACCCTGATACTCCGAAAGAGATTGTCCAGTTTGTATTCTCCGTCATTTAGCTCCCTAAACACATCGGTAAATGACTGAAAAACAGCAAATGATGTCAGAACATGTTGGAAATTGATGACGTCGCTTTGAATGATGCATACTGAACGCAAAAATAGGCTGGAGTTCAAATAAGTTTTAAAAACATTGAAGTGGCCGTGTAACAGATGAGTTCTCATACGAAACCCTGATACTCCGAAAGAGATTGTCCAGTTTGTATTCACCGTCATTTAGCTCCCTAAACACATCGGTAAATGACTGAAAAACAGCAAATGATGTCAGAACATGTTGGAAATTGATGACGTCGCTTTGAATCATGCATACTGAACGCAAAAATAGGCTGGAGTTCAAATAAGTTTAAAAAACATTGAAGTGGCCGTGTAACAGATGAGTTCTCGTCCGAAACCCTGATACTCCGAAAGAGATTGTCCAGTTTGTACACGAGGTGCGTCCAGTTTTCGCCGTGACCCTGTCTACCCTTTTGCGCATGCTATGCGGGCGAAACGATGATACCATGCCAAGTTCCAACATTTTCAGACTTCAATTTGTAGTGATTTTCAACTTCACCGTCATTTAGCTCCCTAAACAAATCGGTAAATGACTGAAAAACAGCAAATGATGCCAGAACGTGTTGGAAATTGATGATGTCGCTTTGAATGATGCATACTGAACGCAAAAATAGGCTGGAGTTCAAATAAGTTTAAAAAACATTGAAGTGCCCGTGTAACAGATGAGTTCTCGTCCGAAACCCT
>NW_025229567.1:19571-20229 GCF_018294505.1 Triticum aestivum | reverse complement strand
CATTGAAGTGCCCGTGTAACAGATGAGTTCTCGCCCGAAACCCTGATACTCCGAAAGAGATTGTCCAGTTTGTACACGAGGTGCGTCCAGTTTTCGCCTTGACCCTCTCTACTCTTTTGCACATGCTATGCGGGCGAAATGATGATACCATGCCAAGTTCCAACATTTTCAGAGTTCATTTTGTAGTGATTTTCAATTTCACCGTCATTTAGCTCTCTAAACAAATGGGTAAATGACTGAAAAACAGCAAATGATGTCAGAACCTGTTGGGAATTGATGACGTCGTTTTGAATGATGCATACTGAACGCAAAAATAGGCTGGAGTTCAAATAAGTTTAAAAAACATTGAAGTGCCCGTGTAACAGATGAGTTCTCGTCCGAAACCCTGATACACCGAAAGAGATTGCCCAGTTTGTACACGAGGTGCGTCCAGTTTTCGCCGTGACCCTCTCTACTCTTTTGCACATGCTATGCGGGCGAAATGATGATACCATGCCAAGTTCCACCATTTTCAGAGTTCATTTTGTAGTGATTTTCAATTTCACCGTCATTTAGCTCTCTAAACAAATCGGTAAATGACTGAAAAACAGCAAATGATGTCAGAACCTGTTGGGAATTGATGACGTCGCTTTGAATGATGCATACTGAACGCAAAAAT
>NW_025229567.1:18661-19212 GCF_018294505.1 Triticum aestivum | reverse complement strand
GGCTGGAGTTCAAATAAGTTTAAAAAACATTGAAGTGCCCGTGTAACAGATGAGTTCTCGTCCGAAACCCTGATACTCCGAAAGAGATTGTCCAGTTTGTACACGAGGTGCGTCCAGTTTTCGCCGTGACCCTCTCTACTCTTTTGCACATGCTATGCGGGCGAAATGATGATACAATGCCAAGTTCCAACTTTTTCAGAGTTCATTTTGTAGTGATTTTCAATTTCACCGTCATTTAGCTCCCTAAACAAATCGGTAAATTACTGAAAAACAGCAAATGATGTCAGAACGTATTGGAAATTGATGACGTCGCTTTGAATGATGCATACTGAACGCAAAAATAGGCTGGAGTTAATAAAGTTTTAAAAACACTGAAGTGCCCGTGTAACAGATGAGTTCTCGTCCGAAACCCTGATACTCCGAAAGAGATTGTCCAGTTTGTACACGAGGTGCGTCCAGTTTTCGCCGTGACCCTCGCTACTCTTTTGCACATGCTATACGGGTGAAATGATGATACCATGCCAAGTTGCAACATTTTCAGATTTCATTTT
>NW_025229567.1:15630-16443 GCF_018294505.1 Triticum aestivum | reverse complement strand
GCAAAAATGGGCTGGAGTTCAAATAAGTTTAAAAAACATTGAAGTGCCCGTGTAACTGATGAGTTCTCGTCCGAAACCCTGATACTCCGAAAGAGATTGCCCAGTTTGTATTCACCGTCATTTAGCTCCCTAAACACATCGGTAAATGACTGAAAAACAGCAAATGATGTCAGAACATGTTGGAAATTGATGACGTCGCTTTGAATGATGCATACTGGACGCAAAAATAGGCTGGAGTTCAAATAAGTTTAAAAAACATTGAAGTGGCCGTGTAACAGATGAGTTCTCGTCCGAAACCCTGATACTCCGAAAGAGATTGTCCAGTTTGTACACGAGGTGCGTCCAGTTTTCGCCGTGACCCTGTCTACTCTTTTGCACATGCTATGCGGGCGAAACGATAATACCATGCCAAGTTCCAACATTTTCATAGTTCATTTTGTAGTGATTTTCAATTTCACCGTCATTTAGCTCCCTAAACAGATCGGTAAATGACTGAAAAACAGCAAATGATGTCAGAACGTGTTGGAAATTGATGATGTCGCTTTGAATGATGCATATTGAATGCAAAAATAGGCTGGAGTTCAAATAAGTTTAATAAACATTGAAGTGCCCGTGTAACAGATGAGTTCTCGTCCGAAACCCTGATACTCCGAAAGAGATTGTCCAGTTTGTACACGAGGTGCGTCCAATTTTCGCCGTGACCCTCTCTACTCTTTTGCACATGCTATGCGGGCGAAATGACGATACCATGCCAAGTTCCAACATTTTCATAGTTCATTTTGTAGTGATTTTAAATTTCACAGTCATTTAGCT
>NW_025229567.1:14836-15436 GCF_018294505.1 Triticum aestivum | reverse complement strand
ATACAGAACGCAAAAATGGGCTGGAGTTCATATAAGTTTAAAAAACATTGAAGTGCCCGTGTAACTGATGAGTTCTCGTCCGAAACCCTGATGCTCTGAAAGAGATTGCCCTGTTTGTATTCACCGTCATTTAGCTCCCTAAACACATCGGTAAATGACTGAAAAACAGCAAATGATGTCAGAACATGTTGGAAATTGATGACGTCGCTTTGAATGATGCATACTGGACGCAAAAATAGGCTGGAGTTCAAATAAGTTTAAAAAACATTGAAGTGGCCGTGTAACAGATGAGTTCTCGTCCGAAACCCTGATACTCCGAAAGAGATTGTCCAGTTTGTACACGAGGTGCGTCCAGTTTTCGCCGTGACCCTGTCTACTCTTTTGCACATGCTATGCGGGCAAAACGATGATACCATGCCAAGTTCCAACATTTTCATAGTTCATTTTGTAGTGATTTTCAATTTCACCGTCATTTAGCTCCCTAAACAGATCGGTAAATGACTGAAAAACAGCAAATGATGTCAGAACGTGTTGGAAATTGATGATGTCGCTTTGAATGATGCATATTGAACGCAAAAATAGGCTGGAGTTCAAATAAGT
>NW_025229567.1:14378-14707 GCF_018294505.1 Triticum aestivum | reverse complement strand
ATACTGAACGCAAAAATAGGGTGGAGTTCAAATAAGTTTAAAAAACATTGAAGTGCCCGTGTAACAGATGAGTTCTCGTCCGAAACCCTGATACTCCGAAAGAGATTGCCCAGTTTGTACACGAGGTGTGTCCAGTTTTCACCGTGACCCTCTCTACTCTTTTGCACATGCTATGCGGGCGAAATGATGATACCATGCCAAGTTCCAACATTTTCAGAGTTCGTTTTGTAGTGATTTTCAATTTCACCGTCATTTAGCTCCCTAAACAAATTGGTAAATGACTGAAAAACAGCAAATGATGTCAGAACGTGTTGGAAATTGATGACGTC
>NW_025229567.1:13541-14065 GCF_018294505.1 Triticum aestivum | reverse complement strand
TTTAGCTCCCTAAACAAATCGGTAAATGACTGAAAAATAGCAAATGATGTCAGAACATGTTGGAAAGTGATGACGTCGCTTTGAATGATGCATACTGAACGCAAAAATAGGCTGGAGTTGAAATAAGTTAAAAAATCATTAAAGTGCCCGTGTAACAGATGAGTTCTCATCCAAAACCCTGATACTCCGAAAGAGATTGTCCAGTTTGTACACGAGGTGCGTCTAGTTTTCGCCGTGACCCTCTCTACTCTTTTGCACATGCTATGCGGGAGAAATGACGATACCATGCCAAGTTCCAACATTTTCAGAGTTCCTTTGTAGTGATTTTCAATTTCACCGTCATTTAGCTCCCTAAACAAATCGATAAATGACTGAAAACAGCAAATGATGTCAGAACGTGTTGGAAATTGATGACGTCGCTTGGAATGATGCATACTGAATGCAAAAATAGGCTGGAGTTCAAATAAATTTAAAAAACATTGAAGTTCCCGTGTAACAGATGAGTTCTCGTCCGAAACCCTGAT
>NW_025229567.1:6902-8209 GCF_018294505.1 Triticum aestivum | reverse complement strand
ATGCCAAGTTCCAACATTTTCAGAGTTCATTTTGTAGTGATTTTCAATTTCACCGTCATTTAGCTCCCTAAACCAATCGGTAAATGACTGAAAAACAGCAAATGATGTTAGAACGTGTTCGAAATTGATGACGTCGCTTTGAATGGTGCATACTGAACGCAAAAATAGGCTGGTATTTCAAATAAGTTTAAAAAACATTGAAGTGCCCGTGTAACAGATGAGTTCTCGTCCGAAACCCTGATACTCCGAAAGAGATTGTCCAGTTTGTACACGAGGTGCGTCCAGTTTTCGCCGTGACCCTCTCTACTCTTTTGCACATGCTATGCGGGAGAAATGACGATACCATGCCAAGTTCCAACATTTTCAGAGTTCATTTTGTAGTGATTTTCAATTTCACCGTCATTTAGCTCCCTAAACAAATCGATAAATGACTGAAAACAGCAAATGATGTCAGAACGTGTTGGAAATTGATGACGTCGCTTGGAATGATGCATACTGAATGCAAAAATAGGCTGGAGTTAAAATAAATTTAAAAAACATTGAATTTCCCGTGTAACAGATGAGTTCTCGTCCGAAACCCTGATACTCCGAAAGAGATTGTCCAGTTTGTACACGAGGTGCGTCCAGTTTTCGCCGTGACCCTCTCTACTCTTTTCCACTTGCTATGCGGGCGAAACGATGATACCATGCCAAGTTCCAACAATTTCAGAGTTCATTTTGTAGTGATTTTCAATTTCACCGTCAGTTAGCTCCCTAAACAAATCAGTAAATGACTGAAAAATAGCAAATGATGTCAGAACGTGTTGGAAATTGATGACGTCGCTTTGAATGATGCATACTGAATGCAAAATAGGCTGGAGTTCAAATAAGTTTAAAAAACATTGAAGTGCCTGTCTAACAGATGAGTTCTCGTCCGAAACCCTCATACTCCGAAAGAGATTGTCCAGTTTGTACACGAGGTGCGTCCAGTTTTCGCCGTGACCCTGTCTACTCTTTTGCACATGCTATGCGGGCGAAACGATGATACTATGCCAAGTTCCAACATTTTCAGAGTTCATTTTGTAGTGATTTTCAATTTCACCGTCATTTAGCTCCCTAAACCAATCGGTAAATGACTGAAAAACAGCAAATGATGTTAGAACGTGTTCGAAATTGATGACGTCGCTTTGAATGGTGCATACTGAACGCAAAAATAGGCTGGTATTTCAAATAAGTTTAAAAAACATTGAAGTGCCCGTGTAACAGATGAGTTCTCGTCCGAAACCCTGATACTCCGAAAGAGATTGTCCAGTTTGTACACGAGGTGC
>NW_025229567.1:5638-6321 GCF_018294505.1 Triticum aestivum | reverse complement strand
TGTAACAGATGAGTTCTCATCCGAAACCCTGATACTCCGAAAGAGATTGTCCAGTTTGTACACGAGGTGCGTCCAGTTTTCGCCGTGACCCTCTCTACTCTTTTGCACTTGCTATGCGGGCGAAACGATGATACCATGCCAAGTTCCAACAATTTCAGAGTTCATTTTGTAGTGATTTTCAATTTCACCGTCATTTAGCTCCCTAAACAAATCAGTAAATGACTGAAAAATAGCAAATGATGTCAGAACGTGTTGGAAATTGATGACGTCGCTTTGAATGATGCATACTGAACGCAAAACAGGCTGGAGTTCAAATAAGTTTAAAAAACATTGAAGTGCCCGTGTAACACATGAGTTCTCGTCCGAAACCCTCATACTCCGAAAGAGATTGTCCAGTTTGTACACGAGGTGCATCCAGTTTTCGCCGTGACCCTGTCTACTCTTTTGCACATGCTATGCGGGCGAAACGATGATACCATGCCAAGTTCCAACATTTTCAGAGTTCATTTTGTAGTGATTTTCAATTTCACCGTCATTTAGCTCCATAAAGCAATCGGTAAATGACTGAAAAACAGCAAATGATGTTAGAACGTGTTGGAAATTGATGACGTCGCTTTGAATGGTCCATACTGAACGCAAAAATAGGCTGGAGTTCAAATAATTTTAAAAACATTGAAGTGCCC
>NW_025229567.1:0-1073 GCF_018294505.1 Triticum aestivum | reverse complement strand
GAAGTGCCCGTGTAACAGATGAGTTCTCGTCCGAAACCCTGATACTCCGAAAGAGATTGTCCAGTTTGTACATGAGGTCCGTCCAGTTTTCGCCGTGACCCTCTCTACTCTTTTTCACATGCTATGCGGGCGAAATGATGATACCATGCCAAGTTCCAACATTTTCAGAGTTCATTTTGTAGTGATTTTCAATTTCACCGTCATTTAGCTCCCTAAACAAATCGGTAAATGACTGAAAAACAGCAAATGATGTCAGAACGTGTTGGAAATTGATGACCTCGCTTTGAATGATGCATACTGAACGCAAAAATAGGCTGGAGTTCAATAAGTTTAAAAAACGTTGAAGTGCCCGTGTAACAGATGAGTTCTCGTCCGAAACCCTGATACTCCAAAAGAGATTGTCCAGTTTGTACACGAGGTGCGTCTAGTTTTCGCCGTGACCCTCTCTACTCTTTTGCACATGCTATGCGGGCGAAATGATGATACCATGCCAAGTTCCAACATTTTCAGAGTTCATTTTGTAGTGATTTTTAATTTCACCGTCATTTAGCTCTTTAAACAAATCGGTAAATGACTGAAAAACAGCAAATGATGTCAGAACATGTTGGAAATTTTATGACGTCGCTTTGAATGATGCATACTGAATGCAAAAATAGGCTGGAGTTCAAATGACTGAAAAACAGAAAATGATGTCAGAACATGTTGGAAATTGATGACGTCGCTTTGAATGATGCATACTGAACGCAAAAATAAGCTGGAGTTCAAATAAGTTTAAAAAACATTGAAGTGCCCGTGTAACAGATGAGTTCTCGTCCGAAACCCTGATACTCCGAAAGAGATTGTCCAGTTTGTACACGAGGTGCGTCCAGTTTTCGCCGTGACCCTCTCTACTCTTTTGCACATGCTATGCGGGCGAAATGATGATACCATGCCAAGTTCCAACATTTTCAGAGTTCATTTTGTAGTGATTTTCAATTTCACCGTCATTTAGCTCCCTAAACAAATCGGTAAATGACTGAAAAACAACAAATAATGTCAGAATGTGTTGGAAATTGATGACGTCGCTTTGAATG
>NW_025229566.1:17159-21385 GCF_018294505.1 Triticum aestivum | reverse complement strand
ATTGATAAAATATGCATGTGTGTTGTTCATTGTTTAATTTCTATTGTTTATAGCTAGTTAGTTTAACAAATGCATGATGGTTAATTATATATTTTATATTATAATAATGCAGATGAATCGGCAATGGATGTACGGTAACCGACTCTCCCGCGAGTTCACTACGGGTTTGAAAGATTTCCTCGTAGTGGCTAATGCGAACAAGCAGAAGGGTTTTGTTATCTGTCCATGTGTTGAATGTAAGAATCAGAAGGGTTACTCTTCCTCAAGAGAAGTTCACCTGCACCTGCTTCGGCACGGTTTCATGCCAAGCTATAATTGTTGGACCAAGCATGGAGAAAGAGGGGTTATAATGGAAGAAGATGAAGAAGGGGATGATTTCATCGATGAAAGCTATCTTGCTCATTTCGGTGATACTTTCATGGAGGATGCTGAAGGTGAAGGGGAAGGTGAAGGGGAAGGTGAAGGTGAAGAAGAGGCACGTGATGAGACCGTTGATGATCTTGGTCGGACTATTGTTGATGCACGGAGACGCTGCGAAACTGAAAAGGAGAGGGAGAATTTGGATCGCATGTTAGAGGATCACAGAAAGTCGTTGTACCCCGGATGCGATGATGGTCTGAAAAAGCTGGGCTGCACACTGGATTTGCTGAAATGGAAGGCACAGGCAGGTGTAGCTGACTCGGCATTTGAAAACTTGCTGAAAATGTTGAAGAATATGTTTCGAAAGAATAACGAGTTGCCCGCCAGTACGTACGAAGCAAAGAAGGTTGTCTGCCCTCTAGGTTTAGAGGTTCTGAAGATACATGCATGCATCAACGACTGCATCCTCTACCGCGGTGAATACGAGAATTTGAATGAATGCCCGGTATGCACTGCATTGCGTTATAAGATCAGAGGCGATGACCCTGGTGACGATGTTGAGGGCGAGAAACCCAGGAAGAGGGTTCCCGGCAAGGTGATGTGGTATGCTCCTATAATACCACGGTTGAAACGTCTATTCAGGAACAAAGAGCATGCCAAGTTGTTGCGATGGCACAAAGAGGACCGTAAGTCGGACGGGGAGTTGAGACACACCGCAGATGGAACGCAATGGAGAAAGATCGACAGAGAGTTAAAAGATTTTGCAGCTGACGCAAGGAACATAAGATTTGGTCTAAGTACAGATGGCATGAATCCTTTTGGCGAGCAGAGCTCCAGCCATAGCACCTGGCCCGTGACTCTATGCATCTACAACCTTCCTCCTTGGTTGTGCATGAAGCGGAAGTTCATTATGATGCCAGTGCTCATCCAAGGTCCGAAGCAACCTGGCAACGACATCGATGTGTACCTAAGGCCATTAGTTGATGAACTTTTACAGCTGTGGGGCAGACCTGGTGTCCGTGTGTGGGATGAGCACAAAAAAGAGGAATTTAACCTATGAGCGTTGCTTTTCGTAACCATCAATGATTGGCCTGCTCTTAGTAACCTTTCGGGACTGTCAAATAAGGGATACAATGCATGCACGCACTGCTTACATGAGACTGAAAGTGTACATTTGCCAAATTGTAAGAAGAACGTGTACCTTGGGCATCGTCGATTTCTTCCGAAAATTCATCCAGTAAGAAAGAAAGGCAAGCATTACAACGGCAAGGCAGATCACCGGCCGAAGCCTGCGGAACGCACTGGTGCTGAGGTATTTGATATGGTCAAGGATTTGAAAGTCATCTTTGGAAAGGGTCCTGGCGGACAATCAGTTCCGAAGGGAGCTGACGGGCACGCAGCCATGTGGAAGAAGAAATCTATATTCTGGGAGCTAGAATATTGGAAAGTCCTAGAAGTCCGCTCTGCAATCGACATGATGCACGTTACGAAGAATATTTGCGTGAACCTCCTAAGCTTCTTGGGCGTGTATGGGAAGACAAATGATACAAAGGAAGCACGGCAGGACCAGCAACGTTTGAAAGACCCTGATGACCGGCATCCGGAATGGTTTCAAGGTCGTGCCAGCTACGCTCTGACCAAAGAAGAGAAGGTCATCTTTTTTGAATGCCTGAGCAGTATGAAGGTCCCGTCTGGATTCTCGTCCAATATAAAGGGAATAATAAACATGGTGGAGAAAAAGTTCCAAAATCTGAAGTCTCACGACTGCCACGTGATTATGACGCAATTGCTTCCGATTGCTTTGAGGGGGCTCCTGCCGGAAAATGTTCGAGTAGCCATTGTGAAGCTATGTGCATTCCCCAATGCAATCTCTCAGAAGGTAATCAATCCAGAAGATCTACCACGGTTACAGAACGATGTGATCCAATGTCTTGTCAGTTTCGAGTTGGTGTTCCCGCCATCCTTCTTCAATATTATGACGCACCTCTTGGTTCACCTAGTCGAAGAGATTTTCATTCTCGGTCCTGTATTTCTACACAATATGTTCCCCTTCGAGAGGTTCATGGGAGTATTAAAGAAATATGTTCGTAACCGTGCTAGGCCAGAAGGAAGCATCGCCAAGGGCTATGGAAATGAGGAGGTAATTGAGTTTTGTGTTGACTTTGTTCCTGACCTTAAGCCGATTGGTCTTCCTCGATCGCGGCATGAGGGGAGACTAAGTGGAAAAGGCACGATCGGAAGGAAATCAATGACATGTATGGACGACCATTCTCTGACTGAAGCACACCACACTGTACTGACCAATTCCAGCTTGGTGGCTCCGTACTTTGAGAAACACAAGAATATTTTACGCTCGGACAACCCGGGGAAGCCTGAATCCTGGATTAGGAAGGCCCACATGGAGACTTTCGGCAGTTGGTTGAGAAAACATTTAATGAATGACAATGATGTTGTAGATCAGCTGTACATGTTGGCCAAGACACCATCTTCGACTATAACGACTTTCCAAGGGTACGAGATAAATGGGAATACATTTTACACGATCGCCCAAGATAAAAAGAGCACCAACCAAAACAGTGGTGTCCGCTTTGATGCAGCAACCGAGAATGGGCAAAAGGTCACATATTATGGTTACATAGAGGAGATATGGGAACTTGACTATGGACCCTCCTTTAAGGTCCATTTGTTCTGGTGCAAATGGTTCAAGCTAACAGGAGGTGGGGTAAAGGTGGACCAGCAATACGGAATGACAATGGTGGATTTCAACAATCTTGGTTACCTTGACGAACCATTCGTCCTAGCGAAAGATGTCGCTCGGGTTTTCTATGTGAAGGACATGAGTAGCAAACCGAGGAAACGGAAAGATAAGAAAACGATCAGTACATCATGCGATGATCCAAAGCGCCACATTGTTCTTTCAGGGAAAAGAAACATCGTGGGAGTGGAGGACAAGACAGACATGTCAGAAGATTATAATATGTTTGCTGAAATTCCGCCCTTCAAAGTGAACACCGACCCAAGCATTAAGTTAAATGATGAGGATGCTCCATGGATACGGCACAATCGTAAGCAAGCAGGGACACAAGGGAAGAAATGATGTGTAATAATTTATTGTACCAAACTTTGTTGAATGGATCATGTGAATTATATTACCCGTGATGTGTTTGGTGTCCATTTTCGAATGATTCGAGATACCACTGATGATACATGAAATTTGGAGTGATTTAGTCATACTCCTGCCTAGGCGTATAATTTGCATACTCGTAGTCTTCATAGCCGCCGCCGTTGTACTGGTAGTGGTCGCCTTCTAAGTTGCCGCCGTCGTCATCGCTGCTGTCGTCGCTGTCGTCGGGCGGCGCTCGTGCCTCGAACTGAGGGTAGCGCAGGCGGGGGATATCGCCGGCCGTGATGTAGTCCATGACGCTCTGCAGAGTCCGGCCGTACCACCATAGCCGACGGCCGGCCTCTGGTATATTATTTTGAATTGAATTAGTTTTATTTTTCTTACTTTTTTGATATATTATTTGTATTTTTAGAATTTTGAATTGAATTAGTTTTATTTTCCTGAATTTTTTGATATAATATTTGTGTTTTTAACATATTGAATTGAATTAGTTCTATTTTTCTGAATTTTTTGATATATTATTTGTATTTTTAACATATAGAATTGAATTACTTTTATTTTTCTTAATTTTTTGATATATTATTTGTATTTTTAAGATTTTGAATTGAATTAGTTGTATTTTTCTGAATTTTTTGATATATTATTTGTATTTTTAACATTTTGAATTGAATTAGTTTTATTTTTCTGAATTTTTTGATATATTATTTGTATTTTTAAGATTTTGAAAAAGAAAAAGTATTCT
>NW_025229566.1:11468-12018 GCF_018294505.1 Triticum aestivum | reverse complement strand
GGTGAGGATATTCAGCCAGCGGGGACCAATCTATGTGCATACTATGTCTGTGAGATGATCCGGAGATACACCTCTGAGCGGCGGGTTCCGAGTGATACCAATGCTCAGAGGAATAACCTCCGGATGATGCTTAGTCCAGAAGCTCGCTTCCGACCACTTCAAGAGGAACTAGCTGGATGGTTCAGGAGGGAAGTCCTCCATCCTAAAGGAGAACACCATTACGAGGACGTAGAACTTTATATGCATTAAATTATGTATGGAAACTTGTTCAAAATTGTATATGGTCATCCGATGATATTGAATATATATTGTATATTCCTCTTGAATTCTTTTTGGTTCTAATTTCAAATTTGTTTGAAATTGTACATTGATATGCATGTATGTAGTACCGTAGAATATGTGAAACTCCTTCAAAATTAAAATAAAGCACAAAAGAAATAAAACAATACCAATTAAACAGAAAACAAGTTTAGGGGGGGGGGCTAAAACCCTAAACCTGCGGAGGCCTTTAGTCGCGGTTGGCCAGAAGAACCGCGACTAAAGGTCCTCC
>NW_025229566.1:9507-11047 GCF_018294505.1 Triticum aestivum | reverse complement strand
ATCTGAGATAACATCTAATTAAGGCTGCCATGGTACGTAGCAAGAAGCGAGCTACTAGCCATACATCCGAACAAGACAGACACACAAGGCATGGATGGCAGCAATGAGGATGGCAAGAAGGCAAGCACAACTGATGTGCGGCCATGCCTGGTCAATTAACAAAACAGGGGCAGAAGTTAAGATGGCGGCAACGCCATCTCCCTCTCCCTCTCCATCCCCCTCTCCCTCTCCCTCTCCCTCTCTCCCTCAACCTCCTCTCTCTCTCTCTCTCTCTCTCTCTCTCTCTCTCTCAAATTTGCTTCGCATCAAAGCACATATTTGCTTGACGTCTTTCTTTTTCTAAAACATTATAAAGTTGTTGGACTTTGTTGGTGTTTCTGAAACGGTATAAGACCCTACTTAATTTTTTATAGAAAATGTTGAGTGTGTATTCACAAAATTTCAATGCATCTAAAAAGATGTTAATTGTATTTAAAAATATTCACCATATATAAAAATATTCATCGTATGTTAAAAACATTTCACCATCTATTTTTAAAATGTTCATACAATATTAAAAACAGTTCATAAAACATGAGTCGCACAGACTGCTTACAGAAAAGGAATGACTTCACCTTGAATACGGGTCTAAGAAAGCATCTGAGATAACATCTAATTAAGGCCGCCATGGTACGTAGCAAGAAGCGAGGTACTAGCCATACATCCGAACAAGACAGACATACAAGGCATGGATGGCAGCAATGAGGACGGCAAGAAGGCAAGCACAGCTGATGTGCAGCCATGCCTGGTCAATTAACAAAACAGGGGCAGAGGTTAAGATGGCGCCAAGGCCATCTCCCTCTCCCTCCCCCTCTCCCTCTCCCTCTCTCCCTCTCCCTCCCTCTCTCTCTCTCTCTCTCTCTCTCTCTCTCTCTCAAATTTGCTTCGCATCAAAGCACATATTTGCTTGACGTCTTTCTTTTTCTAAAACATTATAAAGTTGTTGGACTTTGTTGGTGTTTCTGAAACGGTATAAGACCCTAATTAATTTTTTATAGAAAATGTTGAGTGTGTATTCAAAAAATTTCAATGCATCTAAAAAGATGTTAAATGTATTTTAGAAATATTCACCATATATATAAATATTCATCGTATGTTAAAAACATTTCACCATCTATTTTTAAAATGTTCATACAATATTAAAAACAGTTCATAATACATGAGTCTCACAGACTGTTTACAGCAAAGGAATGACTTCACCTTGAATATGGGTCTAAGTAAGCATCTGAGATAACATCTAATTAAGGCCGCCATGGTACGTAGCAAGAAGCGAGGTACTAGCCATACATCCGAACAAGACAGACATACAAGGCATGGATGGCAGCAATGAGGACGGCAAGAAGGCAAGCACAGCTGATGTGCAGCCATGCCTGGTCAATTAACAAAACAGGGGCAGAGGTTAAGATGGCGCCAAGGCCATCTCCCTCTCCCTCTCCCTCCCCCTCTCCCTCTCCCTCTCTCCCTCTCCCTCCCTCTCTCTCTCTCTCTCTCTCTCTCTCTC
>NW_025229566.1:2125-2741 GCF_018294505.1 Triticum aestivum | reverse complement strand
TCACCATCTATTTTTAAAATGTTCATACAATATTAAAAAGAGTTCATAAAACATGAGTCGCACAAACTGTTTACAGAAAAGGAATGACATCACCTTGAATACGGGTCTAAGAAAGCATCTGAGATAACATCTAATTAAGGCCGCCATGGTACGTAGTAAGAAGCGAGCTACCAGTCATACATCCGAACAAGACAGACACACAAGGCATGGATGGCAGCAATGAGGACGGCAAGAAGGCAAGCACAACTGATGTGCAGCCATGCCTGGTCAATTAACAAAACAGGGGCAGAGGTTAAGATGGCGGCAAGGCTATCTCCCTCTCCCTCTCCCTCCCCCTCTCCCTCTCCCTCTCTCCCTCTCCCTCCCTCTCTCTCTCTCTGAAATTTGCTTCGCATCAAAGCACATATTTGCTTGACGTCTTTCTTTTTCTAAAACATTATAAAGTTGTTGGACTTTGTTGGTGTTTCTGAAACGATATAAGACCCTACTTAATTTTTTATCGAAAATGTTGTGTGTGTATTCAAAAAATTTAAATGCATCTAAAAATATGCTAAATGTATTTTAAAAATATTCACCTTATATAAAAATATTCATCATATGTTTAAAAACATTTCAC
>NW_025229566.1:0-1282 GCF_018294505.1 Triticum aestivum | reverse complement strand
TCTCCCTCTCCCTCCCTCCCTCTCTCTCTCTCTCTCTCTCTCTCAAATTTGCTTCACATCAAAGCACATATTTGCTTGACGTCTTTCTTTTTCTAAAACATTATAAAGTTGTTGGACTTTGTTGGTGTTTCTGAAATGATATAAGACCCTACTTCATTTTTTATAGAAAATGTTGAGTGTGTATTCACAAAATTTCAATGCATCTAAAAAGATGTTAAATGTATTTTAAAAATACTCACCGTATATCAAAATGTTCATCGTATGTTAAAAACATCTCACCATCTATTTTTAAAATGTTCATACAATATTAAAAAGAGTTCATAAAACATGAGTCGCACAAACTGTTTACAGAAAAGGAATGACATCACCTTGAATACGGGTCTAAGAAAGCATCTGAGATAACATCTAATTAAGGCCGCCATGGTACGTAGTAAGAAGCGAGCTACCAGTCATACATCCGAACAAGACAGACACACAAGGCATGGATGGCAGCAATGAGGACGGCAAGAAGGCAAGCACAACTGATGTGCAGCCATGCCTGGTCAATTAACAAAACAGGGGCAGAGGTTAAGATGGCGGCAAGGCTATCTCCCTCTCCCTCTCCCTCCCCCTCTCCCTCTCCCTCTCTCCCTCTCCCTCCCTCTCTCTCTCTCTGAAATTTGCTTCGCATCAAAGCACATATTTGCTTGACGTCTTTCTTTTTCTAAAACATTATAAAGTTGTTGGACTTTGTTGGTGTTTCTGAAACGATATAAGACCCTACTTAATTTTTTATCGAAAATGTTGTGTGTGTATTCAAAAAATTTAAATGCATCTAAAAATATGCTAAATGTATTTTAAAAATATTCACCTTATATAAAAATATTCATCATATGTTTAAAAACATTTCACCATCTATTTTTAAAATGTTCATCATATATTAAAAACAGTTCATAATATATGAGTCGCACAGACTGTTTACAGAAAAGGAATAACTTCACCTTGAATACGGGTCTAAGAAAGCATCTGAGATAACATCTAATTAAGGCCGCCATGGTACATAGCAAGAAGCGAGCTAGTAGCCATACATCTGAACAAGACAGACACACAAGGCATGGATGGCAGCAATGAGGACGGCAAGAAGGCAAGCACAGCTGATGTGCAGCCATGCCTGGTCAATTAACAAAACAGGGGCAGAGGTTAAGATGGCGGCAAGGCCATCTCCCTCTCCCTCTCCCTCCCCCTCTCCCTCTCCCTCTCCCTCTCTCCGTCTCCCTCCCCCTCTCCCTCCCCCTCTCCCTCT
>NW_025229565.1:20730-21397 GCF_018294505.1 Triticum aestivum | reverse complement strand
TTGACGCACTTCGTGTACAAACTGGACAATCTCTTTCGGAGTATCAGGGTTTCGGACGAGAACTCATCTGTTACACTGGCACTTCATTTTTTTAAACTTATTACAACTCCACACTTTTTTTGCATTCCGTACGCACCATTCAAAGCGACGTCATCAATTTTCAACACTTTCTGACATAATTTGCTATTTTTGAGTCATTTACCGATTTGTTTAGAGAGTTAAATGACCGTGAAATTGTAAATCACTACAAAATGAAATCTGAAAATGTCGAAACTTGGCATGGTATCATCATTTCACCCACATATCATGTGCAAAAGAGTAGAGAGGGTTACGGCAAAAACTGGACGCACTTCGTGTACAAACTGGACAATCTCTTTCGGAGTATCAGGGTTTCGGACGAGATCTCATCTGTTACATGGGCACTTCATTTTTTTAAACTTATTACAACTCCAGACTTTTTTGCGTTCCGTACACACCATTCAAACCGACGTCATCAATTTTCAACACTTTCTGACATCATTTGCTATTTTTTAGTCATTTACCGATTTGTTTAGAGAGCTAAATGGCCGTGAAATTGAAAATCACTACAAAATGAACTCTGAAAATGTCGAAACTTGGCATGGTATCATCATTTCACCCACATAGCATGTGCAAAAGAGTAGAGAGG
>NW_025229565.1:20090-20720 GCF_018294505.1 Triticum aestivum | reverse complement strand
ACACTTTCTGACATCATTTGCTATTTTTCAGTCATTTACCGATTTGTTTAGAGAGCTAAATGACCGTGAAATTGAAAATCACTACAAAATGAACTCTGAAAATGTCGAAACTTGGAATGGTATCATCATTTCATCCACATAGCATGTGCAAAAGAGTTGAGAGGGTTACGGCAAAAACTGGACGCACTTCGTGTACAAACTGGACAATCTCTTTCGGAGTATCAGGGTTTCGGACGAGAACTCATCTGTTACACTGGCACTTCATTTTTCTAAACTTATTACAACTCTAGACTTTTTTGCGTTCCGTACGCACCATTCACAGCGACGTCATCAATTTTCAACACTTTCTGACATCATTTGCTATTTTTCAGTCATTTACCGATTTGTTTAGAGAGTTAAATGACCGTGAAATTGTAAATCACTACAAAATGAACTCTGAAAATGTTAAAACTTGGCATGGTATCATCATTTCACCTACATAGCATGCGCAAAAGAGTAGAGAGGGTTACGGCAAAAACTGGACGCACTTCGTGTACAAACTGGACAATCTCTTTCGGAGTATCAGGGTTTCGGACGAGATCTCATCTGTTACATGGGCACTTCATTTTTTTAAACTTATTACAACTCCAG
>NW_025229565.1:18717-20080 GCF_018294505.1 Triticum aestivum | reverse complement strand
TTGACGCACTTCGTGTACAAACTGGACAATCTCTTTCGGAGTATCAGGGTTTCGGACGAGAACTCATCTGTTACACTGGCACTTCATTTTTTTAAACTTATTACAACTCCACACTTTTTTTGCATTCCGTACGCACCATTCAAAGCGACGTCATCAATTTTCAACACTTTCTGACATAATTTGCTATTTTTCAGTCATTTACCGATTTGTTTAGAGAGTTAAATGACCGTGAAATTGTAAATCACTACAAAATGAAATCTGAAAATGTCGAAACTTGGCATGGTATCATCATTTCACCCACATATCATGTGCAAAAGAGTAGAGATGGTTACGGCAAAAACTGGACGCACTTCGTGTACAAACTGGACAATCTCTTTCGGAGTATCAGGGTTTCGGACGAGATCTCATCTGTTACATGGGCACTTCATTTTTTTAAACTTATTACAACTCCAGACTTTTTTGCGTTCCGTACACACCATTCAAACCGACGTCATCAATTTTCAACACTTTCTGACATCATTTGCTATTTTTTAGTCATTTACCGATTTGTTTAGAGAGCTAAATGGCCGTGAAATTGAAAATCACTACAAAATGAACTCTGAAAATGTCGAAACTTGGCATGGTATCATCATTTCACCCACATAGCATGTGCAAAAGAGTAGAGAGGGTTACGGCAAAAACTGGATGCACTTCGTGTACAATCTGGACAATCTCTTTCGGAGTATCAGGGTTTCGGACGAGAACTCATCGGTTACACTGGCACTTCATTTTTTTAAGCTTATTACAACTCTAGACTTTTTTTGCGTTCCGTACGCACCATTCAAAGCGACGTCATAAATTTTCAACACTTTCTGACATCATTTGCTATTTTTCAGTCATTTACCGATTTGTTTAGAGAGCTAAATGACCGTGAAATTGAAAATCACTACAAAATGAACTCTAAAAATGTCGAAACTTGGCATGGTATCATCATTTCACCCACATAGCATGTGCATAAGAGTAGAGAGGGTTACGGCAAAAACTGGACGCACTTCGTGTACAATCTGGACAATCTCTTTCGGAGTATAAGGGTTTCGGACGAGAATTCATCTGTTACACTGGCACTTCATTTTTTAAAGTTATTACAACTCTAGACTTTTTTTGCGTTCCGTACGCACCATTCAAAGCGACGTCATCAATTTTCAACACTTTCTGACATCGTTTGCTATTTTTCAGTCATTTACCGATTTGTTTAGAGAGCTAAATGACCGTGAAATTGTAAATCACTACAAAATGAACTCTGAAAATGTCGAAACTTGGAATGGTATCATCATTTCATCCACATAGCATGTGCAAAAGAGTAGAGAGGGTTACGGCAAAAACT
>NW_025229565.1:13674-15369 GCF_018294505.1 Triticum aestivum | reverse complement strand
ACACTTTCTGACATCATTTGCTATTTTTCAGTCATTTACCGATTTGTTTAGAGAGCTAAATGACCGTGAAATTGAAAATCACTACAAAATGAACTCTGAAAATGTCGAAACTTGGAATGGTATCATCATTTCATCCACATAGCATGTGCAAAAGAGTTGAGAGGGTTACGGCAAAAACTGGACGCACTTCGTGTACAAACTGGACAATCTCTTTCGGAGTATCAGGGTTTCGGACGAGAACTCATCTGTTACACTGGCACTTCATTTTTCTAAACTTATTACAACTCTAGACTTTTTTGCGTTCCGTACGCACCATTCACAGCGACGTCATCAATTTTCAACACTTTCTGACATCATTTGCTATTTTTCAGTCATTTACCGATTTGTTTAGAGAGTTAAATGACCGTGAAATTGTAAATCACTACAAAATGAACTCTGAAAATGTTAAAACTTGGCATGGTATCATCATTTCACCTACATAGCATGCGCAAAAGAGTAGAGAGGGTTACGGCAAAAACTGGACGCACTTCGTGTACAAACTGGACAATCTCTTTCGGAGTATCAGGGTTTCGGACGAGATCTCATCTGTTACATGGGCACTTCATTTTTTTAAACTTATTACAACTCCAGACATTTTTTCCGTTCCGTACGCACCATTCAAAGCGACCTCATCAATTTTCAACACTTTCTGACATCATTTGCTATTTTTCAGTCATTTACCGATTTGTTTAGAGAGCTAAATGACCGTGAAATTGAAAATCACTACAAAATGAACTCTGAAAATGTCGAAACTTGGAATGGTATCATCATTTCATCCACATAGCATGTGCAAAAGAGTAGAGAGGGTTACGGCAAAAACTTGACGCACTTCATGTACAAACTGGACAATCTCTTTCGGAGTATCAGGGTTTCGGACGAGAACTCATCTGTTACACTGGCACTTCATTTTTTTAAACTTATTACAACTCCACACTTTTTTTGCATTCCGTACGCACCATTCCAAGCGACGTCATCAATTTTCAACACTTTCTGACATCATTTGCTATTTTTCAGTCATTTACCGATTTGTTTGGAGACCTAAATGACCGTGAAATTGAAAATCACTACAAAATGAACTCTGAAAATGTTAAAACTTGGCATGGTATCATCATTTCACCTACATAGCATGTGCAAAAGAGTAGAGAGGGTTATGGCAAAAACTGGACGCACTTCGTGTACAAACTGGACAATCTCTTTCGGAGTATTAGGGTTTCGGACGAGAACTCATCGGTTACACTGGCACTTCATTTTTTAAGCTTATTACAACTCTAGACTTTTTTGCGTTCCGTACGCACCATTCCAAGCGACGTCATCAATTTTCAACACTTTCTGACATCATTTGCTATTTTTCAGTCATTTACCGATTTGTTTAGAGAGCTAAATGACCGTGAAATTGAAAATCACTAAAAAATGAACTCTGAAAAAGTCGAAACTTGGAATGGTATCATCATTTCATCCACATAGCATGTGCAAAAGAGTAGAGAGGGTTACGGCAAAAACTGGACGCACTTCGTGTACAAACTGGACAATCTCTTTCGGAGTATCAGGGTTTCGGACGAGAACTCATCTGTTACACTGGCACTTCATTGTTTTAAACTTATTACAACTCTAGACTTTTTTTGCGTTCCGTACGCACCATTCACAGCGACGTCATCA
>NW_025229565.1:13049-13552 GCF_018294505.1 Triticum aestivum | reverse complement strand
AACTCTAGACTTTTTTGCGTTCCGTACGCACCATTCAAACCGACGTCATCAATTTTCAACACTTTCTGACATCATTTGCTATTTTTCAGTCATTTACCGATTTGTTTAGAGAGATAAATGGCCGTGAAATTGAAAATCACTACAAAATGAACTCTGAAAATGTCGAAACTTGGCATGGTATCATCATTTCACCCACATAGCATGTGCAAAAGAGTAGAGAGGGTTACGGCAAAAACTGGACGCACTTCGTGTACAATCTGGACAATCTCTTTCGGAGTATCAGGGTTTCGGACGAGAACTCATCTGTTACACTGGCACTTCATTTTTTTAAGCTTATTACAACTCTAGACTTTTTTTGCGTTCCGTACGCACCATTCAAAGCGACGTCATCAATTTTCAACACTTTTTGACATCATTTGCTATTTTTCAGTCATTTACCGATTTGTTTAGAGAGCTAAATGACCGTGAAATTGAAAATCACTACAAAGTGAACTCTGAAAATG
>NW_025229565.1:12435-12875 GCF_018294505.1 Triticum aestivum | reverse complement strand
TGTTTAGAGAGCTAAATGACCGTGAAATTGAAAATCACTACAAAATGAACTCTGAAAATGTCGAAACTTGGAATGGTATCATCATTTCATCCACATAGCATGTGCAAAAGAGTAGAGAGGGTTACGGCAAAAACTGGACGCACTTCGAGTACAAACTGGACAATCTCTTTCGGAGTATTAGGGTTTCGGACGAGAACTCATCGGTTACACTGGCACTTCATTTTTTTAAGCTTATTACAACTCTAGACTTTTTTAGCGTTCCTTACGCACCATTCCAAGCGACGTCATCAATTTTCAACACTTTCTGACATCATTTGCTATTTTTCAGTCATTTACCGATTTGTTTAGAGAGCTAAATGACCGTGAAATTGAAAATCACTACAAAATGAACTCTGAAAATGTCGAAACTTGGAATGGTATCATCATTTCATCCACATAGC
>NW_025229565.1:12021-12413 GCF_018294505.1 Triticum aestivum | reverse complement strand
AAAAGAGTAGAGAGGGTTACGGCAAAAACTGGACGCACTTCGTGTACAAACTGGACAATCTCTTTCGGAGTATCAGGGTTTCGGACGAGAACTCATCTGTTACACTAGCACTTAATTTTTTTAAACTTATTACAACTCAAGACTTTTTTTGCGTTCCGTACGCACCATTCCAAGCGACGTCATCAATTTTCAACACTTTCTGACATCATTTGCTATTTTTCAGTCATTTACCGATTTGTTTAGAGAGCTAAATGACCGTGAAATTGAAAATCTCTACAAAATTAACCCTGAAAATGTCGAAACTTGGCATGTTATCATCATTTCACCCACATAGCATGTGTAAAAGAGTAGAGAGGGTTACGGCAAAAACTGGACGCACTTCGTGTACAAAC
>NW_025229565.1:10794-11995 GCF_018294505.1 Triticum aestivum | reverse complement strand
CATCAATTTTCAACACTTTCTGACATCATTTGCTATTTTTCAGTCATTTACCGATTTGTTTAGAGAGCTAAATGGCCGTGAAATTGAAAATCACTACAAAATGAACTCTGAAAATGTCGAAACTTGGCATGGTATCATCATTTCATCCACATAGCATGTGCAAAAGAGTTGAGAGGGTTACGGCAAAAACTGGACGCACTTCGTGTACAATCTGGACAATCTCTTTCGGAGTATCAGGGTTTCGGACGAGAACTCATCTGTTACACTGGCACTTCATTTTTTAACCTTATTACAACTCTAGACTTTTTTTGCGTTCCGTACGCACCATTCAAAGCGACGTCATCAATTTTCAACACTTTCTGACATCGTTTGCTATTTTTCAGTCATTTACCGATTTGTTTAGAGAGCTAAATACCGTGAAATTGTAAATCACTACAAAATGAACTCTGAAAATGTCGAAACTTGGAATGGTATCATCATTTCATCCACATAGCATGTGCAAAAGAGTAGAGAGGGTTACGGCAAAAACTGGACGCACTTCGTGTACAAACTGGACAATCTCTTTCGGAGTATTAGGGTTTCGGACGAGAACTCATCTGTTACACTGGCACTTCATTTTTTCAAACTTATTACAACTCCAGACATTTTTTCCGTTCCGTACGCACCATTCAAAGCGACCTCATCAATTTTCAACACTTTCTGACATCATTTGCTATTTTTCAGTCATTTACCGATTTGTTTAGAGAGCTAAATGACCGTGAAATTGAAAATCACTACAAAATGAACTCTGAAAATGTCGAAACTTGGAATGGTATCATCATTTCATCCACATAGCATGTGCAAAAGAGTAGAGAGGGTTACGGCAAAAACTTGACGCACTTCATGTACAAACTGGACAATCTCTTTCGGAGTATCAGGGTTTCGGACGAGAACTCATCTGTTACACTGGCACTTCATTTTTTTAAACTTATTACAACTCCACACTTTTTTTGCATTCCGTACGCACCATTCCAAGCGACGTCATCAATTTTCAACACTTTCTGACATCATTTGCTATTTTTCAGTCATTTACCGATTTGTTTGGAGACCTAAATGACCGTGAAATTGAAAATCACTACAAAATGAACTCTGAAAATGTTAAAACTTGGCATGGTATCATCATTTCACCTACATAGCATGTGCAAAAGAGTAGAGAGGGTTA
>NW_025229565.1:9675-10390 GCF_018294505.1 Triticum aestivum | reverse complement strand
CACTTCATTTTTTTAAACTTATTACAACTCTAGACTTTTTTTGCGTTCCAAAAGCACCATTCAAAGCGACGTCATCAATTTTCAACACTTTCTGACATCATTTGCTATTTTTCAGTCATTTACCGATTTGTTTAGAGAGCTAAATGGCCGTGAAATTGAAAATCACTACAAAATGAACTCTGAAAATGTCGAAACTTGGCATGGTATCATCATTTCATCCAGATAGCATGTGCAAAAGAGTTGAGAGGGTTACGGCAAAAACTGGACGCACTTCGTGTACAATCTGGACAATCCCTTTCGGAGTATCAGGGTTTCGGACGAGAACTCATCTGTTACACTGGCACTTCATTTTTTAACCTTATTACAACTCTAGACTTTTTTTGCGTTCCGTACGCACCATTCAAAGCGACGTCATCAATTTTCAACACTTTCTGACATCGTTTGCTATTTTTCAGTCATTTACCGATTTGTTTAGAGAGCTAAATACCGTGAAATTGTAAATCACTACAAAATGAACTCTGAAAATGTCGAAACTTGGAATGGTATCATCATTTCATCCACATAGCATGTGCAAAAGAGTAGAGAGGGTTACGGCAAAAACTGGACGCACTTCGTGTACAAACTGGACAATCTCTTTCGGAGTATTAGGGTTTCGGACGAGAACTCATCTGTTACACTGGCACTTCATTTTTTCAAACTTATTACAACTCCAGAC
>NW_025229565.1:2457-2897 GCF_018294505.1 Triticum aestivum | reverse complement strand
TGTTTAGAGAGCTAAATGACCGTGAAATTGAAAATCACTACAAAATGAACTCTGAAAATGTCGAAACTTGGAATGGTATCATCATTTCATCCACATAGCATGTGCAAAAGAGTAGAGAGGGTTACGGCAAAAACTGGACGCACTTCGAGTACAAACTGGACAATCTCTTTCGGAGTATTAGGGTTTCGGACGAGAACTCATCGGTTACACTGGCACTTCATTTTTTTAAGCTTATTACAACTCTAGACTTTTTTAGCGTTCCTTACGCACCATTCCAAGCGACGTCATCAATTTTCAACACTTTCTGACATCATTTGCTATTTTTCAGTCATTTACCGATTTGTTTAGAGAGCTAAATGACCGTGAAATTGAAAATCACTACAAAATGAACTCTGAAAATGTCGAAACTTGGAATGGTATCATCATTTCATCCACATAGC
>NW_025229565.1:1500-2447 GCF_018294505.1 Triticum aestivum | reverse complement strand
TTAAACTTATTACAACTCCAGACTTTTTTGCGTTCCTTACACACCATTCAACCGACGTCATCAATTTTCAACACTTTCTGACATCATTTGCTATTTTTCTGTCATTTACCGATTTGTTTAGAGAGCTAAATGGCCGTGAAATTGAAAATCACTACAAAATGAACTCTGAAAATGTCGAAACTTGGCATGGTATCATCATTTCACCCACATAGCATGTGCAAAAGAGTAGAGAGGGTTACGGCAAAAACTGGACGCACTTCGTGTACAAACTGGACAATCTATTTCGGAGTAGTAGGGTTTCGGACGAGAACTCATCTGTTACACTGGCACTTCATTTTCTCAAACTTATTACAACTCCAGACTTTTTCTGTGTTCCGTACGCACCATTCAAAGCGACCTCATCAATTTTCAACGCTTTCTGACATCATTTGCTATTTTTCAGTCATTTACCGATTTGTTTAGAGAGCTAAATGACCGTGAAATTGAAAATCACTACAAAATGAACTCTGAAAATGTTGAAACTTGGAATGGTATCATCATTTCATCCACATAGCATGTGCAAAAGAGTAGAGAGGGTTACGGAAAAAACTGGACGCACTTCGTGTACAAACTGGACAATCTCTTTCGGAGTATCAGGGTTTCGGACGAGAACTCATCTGTTACACTGGCACTTCATTTTTTTAAACTTATTACAACTCTAGACTTTTTTTGCGTTCCGTACGCACCATTCAAAGCAACGTCATCAATTTTCAACACTTTCTGACATCATTTGTTATTTTTCAGTCATTTGCCGATTTGTTTAGAGAGCTAAATGGCCGTGAAATTGAAAATCACTACAAAATGAACTCTGAAAATGTCGAAACTTGGCGTGGTATCATCATTTCACCCACATAGCATGTGCAAAAGAGTAGAGAGGGTTACGGCAAAAACTGGACGCACTTCGTGTA
>NW_025229565.1:0-1378 GCF_018294505.1 Triticum aestivum | reverse complement strand
ACAAACTGGACAATCTATTTCGGAGTATCAGAGTTTCGGACAAGAACTCATCTGTTACACTGGCACTTCATTTTTTTAACCTTATTACAACTCCAGACTTTTTTGCGTTCCATACACACCATTCAAACCGACGTCATCAATTTTCAAAACTTTCTGACATCATTTGCTATTTTTTAGTCATTTACCGATTTGTTTAGAGAGCTAAATGGCCGTGAAATTGAAAATCGCTACAAAATGAACTCTGAAAATGTCGAAACTTGGAATGGTATCATCATTTCATCCACATAGCATGTGCAAAAGAGTAGAGAGGGTTACGGCAAAAACTGGACGCACTTCGTGTACAAACTGGACAATCTGTTTCGGAGTATTAGGGTTTCGGACGAGAACTCATCGGTTATACTGGCACTTCATTTTTTTAAGATTATTACAACTCTAGACTTTTTTAGCGTTCCTTACGCACCATTCCAAGCGACGTCATCAATTTTCAACACTTTCTGACATCATTTGCTATTTTTCAGTCATTTACCGATTTGTTTAGAGAGCTAAATGACCGTGAAATTGAAAATCACTACAAAATGAACTCTGAAAATGTCGAACTTGGAATGGTATCATCATTTCATCCACATAGCATGTGCAAAAGAGTAGACAGGGTTACGGCAAAAACTGGACGCACTTCGTGTACAAACTGGACAATCTCTTTCGGAGTATCAGGGTTTCGGACGAGAACTCATCTGTTATACTGGCACTTCATTTTTTTTAAACTTATTACAACTCTAGACTTTTTGCGTTCCGTATGCACCATTCAAAGCGACGTCATCAATTTTCAACACTTTCTGACATCATTTGCTATTTTTCAGTCATTTACCGATTTGTTTAGACAGCTAAATGACCGTGAAATTGAAAATCACTACAAAATGAACTCTGAAAATGTTGAAACTTGGCATGGTATCATCATTTCACCCACATAGCATGTGCAAAAGAGTAGAGAGGGTTATGGCAAAAACTGGACGCACTTCGCGTACAAACTGGACAATCTATTTCGGAGTATCAGGGTTTCGGACGAGAACTCATCTGTTACACTGGCACTTCATTTTTTAAAACTTATTACAACTCCAGACTTTTTTGCGTTCCTTACACACCATTCAAACCGACGTCATCAATTTTCAAAACTTTCTGACATCATTTGCTATTTTTTAGTCATTTACCGATTTGTTTACAGAGCTAAATGGTCGTGAAATTGAAAATCACTACAAAATGAACTCTGAAAATGTCGAAACTTGGCATGGTATCATCATTTCACCCACATAGCATGTGCAAAAGAGTAGAGAGGTTTACGGCAAAAACTGGACGCACTTCGTGTACAATCTGGACAATCTCT
>NW_025229564.1:20757-21410 GCF_018294505.1 Triticum aestivum | reverse complement strand
GTGTACAAACTGGACTATCTCTTTCGGAGTATCAGGGTTTCGGACGAGAACTCATCTGTTACACGGGCACATCAATGTTTTTTAAACTTATTTGAACTCCAGCCTATTTTTGCATTCAGTATGCATCATTCAAAGCGACATCATCAATTTCAAACATGTTCTGACATCATTTGCTGTTTTTCAGTCATTTGCCGATTTGTGTAGGGAGCTAAATGACGGTGAAATTGAAAATCACTACAAAATGAACTCCGAAAATGTTGGAACTTGGCATGGTATCATCGTTTCGCCCGCATAGCATGTGCAAAAGAGTAGAGAGGGTCACGGCAAAAACTAGACGCACCTCGTGTACAAACTGGACAATCTCTTTCGGAGTATGAGGGTTTCGGACGAGAACTCATCTGTTACACGTGGACTTCAATGTTTTTTAAACTTATTTGAACTCCAGCCTATTTTTGCGTTCAGTATGCATCATTCAAAGTGACATCATCAATTTCCAACACGTTCTGACAACATTTGCTGTTTTTCAGTCATTTACCGATTTGTTTAGGGAGCTAAATGACGGTGAAACTGAAAATCACTACAAAATGAACTCCAAAAATGTTGGAACTTGTCATGGTATCATCGTTTCTCCCGCATAGCATGTGCAAAAGAGT
>NW_025229564.1:20443-20747 GCF_018294505.1 Triticum aestivum | reverse complement strand
CACTCAAAGCGACATCATCAATTTCCAACACGTTCTGACATCATTTGCTGTTTTTCAGTCATTTACCGATTTGTTTAGGGAGCTAAAGGACGGTGAAATTGAAAATCACTACAAAATGAACTCCGAAAATGTTGGAACTTGGCATGGTATCATCGTTTCGCCCGCATAGCATGTGCAAAAGAGTAGAGAGGGTCACGGCGAAAACTGGACGCACCTCGTGTACAAACTGGACAATCTCTTTCGGAGTATCAGGGTTTCGGACGAGAACTCATCTGTTACACGGGCACTTCAATGTTTTTTAAAC
>NW_025229564.1:19944-20433 GCF_018294505.1 Triticum aestivum | reverse complement strand
GCATGGTATCATCATTTCGCCCGCATAGCATGTGCAAAAGAGTAGAGAGGGTCACGGCGAAAACTGGACGCACCTCGTGTACAAACTGGACAATCTCTTTCGGAGTATCAGGGTTTTGGACGAGAACTCATCTATTACACGGGCACATCAATGTTTTTTAAACTTATTTGAACTCCAGCCTATTTTTGCATTCAGTATGCATCATTCAAAGCGACATCATCAATTTCCAACACGTTCTGACATCATTTGCTGTTTTTCAGTCATTTACCGATTTGTTTAGGGAGCTAAATGACGGTGAAATTGAAAATAACTACAAAATGAACTCCAAAAATGTTGGAACTTGGCATGGTATCATCCTTTCGCCCGCATAGCATGTGCAAAAGAGTAGAGAGGGTCACGGCAAAAACTGGACGCACCTCGTGTACAAACTGGACAATCTCTTTCGGAGTATCAGGGTTTTGGACGAGAACTCATCTGTTACACGGGCAC
>NW_025229564.1:19192-19710 GCF_018294505.1 Triticum aestivum | reverse complement strand
TGTGCAAAAGAGTAGAGAGGGTCACGGCGAAAAATGGACGCACCTAGTGTACAAACTGGACAATCTCTTTCGGAGTATCAGGGTTTCGGACGAGAACTCATCTGTTACACGGGCACTTCAATGTTTTTTAAACTTATTTGAACTCCAGCCTATTTTTGCGTTCAGTATGCATCATTCAAAGCGACGTCATCTATTTCCAACATGTTCTGACATCATTTGCTGTTTTTCAGTCATTTACCGATTTGTTTAGGGAGCTAAATGACGGTGAAATTGAAAATAACTACAAAATGAACTCTGAAAATGTTGGAACTTGGCATGGTATCATCATTTCGCCCGCATAGCATGTGCGAAAGAGTATAGAGGGTCACGGCGAAAACTGGATGCACCTAGTGTACAAACTGGACAATCTCTTTCGGAGTATCAGGGTTTCGGACGAGAACTCATCTGTTACACGGGCACTTCAATGTTTTTTAAACTTATTTGAACTCCAGCCTATTTTGCGTTCAGTATGCATCATT
>NW_025229564.1:17577-18789 GCF_018294505.1 Triticum aestivum | reverse complement strand
TCAATGTTTTTTAAACTTATTTGAACTCCAGCCTATTTTTGCATTCACTATGCATCATTCAAAGCGACATCATCAATTTCCAACATGTTCTGACAACATTTGCTGTTTTTCAGTCATTTACCGATTTGTTTAGGGAGCTAAATGACGGTGAAATTGAAAATAACTACAAAATGAACTCTGTAAATGTTGGAACTTGGCATGGTATCATCATTTCGCCCACATAGCATGTGCAAAAGAGTAGAGAGGGTCACGGCAAAAACTGCACGCACCTCGTGTAAAAACTGGACAATCTCTTTCGGAGTATCAGGGTTTCGGACGAGAACTCATCTGTTACACGGGCACTTCAATGTTTTTTAAACTTATTGGAACTCCAGCCTATTTTTGCGTTCAGTATGCATCATTCAAAGCAACGTCGTCAGTTTCCAACATGTTCGGACATCATCTGCTGTTTTTCACTCATTTACCGATTTGTTTAGGGAGCTAAATGACGGTGAAATTGAAAATCACTACAAAATGAACTCTGAAAATGTTGGAACTTGGCATGACATCATCATTTCGCCCGCATAGCATGTGCAAAAGAGTAGAAAGGGTCATGGCAAGAACTGGACGCACGTCGTGTACAAACTGGACAATCTCTTTCGAAGTATCTGGGTTTCTGATGAGAACTCATCTATTACATGGGCACTTCATTTTTTTTAACTTATTACAACTCCAGACTTTTTTGCGTTCCGTACACACCATTCAAAGCGACGTCATCAATTTCCAACACGTTCTGACATCATATGCTGTTTTTCAGTCATTTACCGATTTGTTTAGAGAGCTAAATCACGGTGAAATTGAAAATCACTACAAAATGAACTCTGAAAATGTTGGAACTTGGCATGGTATCATCATTTCACCCGCATAGCATGTGCAAAAGAGTAGAGAGGGTCACGGCGAAAACTGGACGACCCTCGTGTACAAACTGGACAATCACTTTCGGAGTATCAGGGTTTCGGACGAGAACTCATCTGTTACACGGGCACTTCAATGTTTTTTAAACTTATTTGAACTCCAGCCTATTTTTGCGTTCAGTATGCATCATTCAAAGCGACGTCATCAATTTCCAACACGTTCTGACATCATTTGCTCTTTTTCAGTCATTTACCGATTTGTTTAGGGAGCTAAATGACGGTGAAATTGAAAATCACTACAAAATGAACTCTGAAAATG
>NW_025229564.1:17096-17531 GCF_018294505.1 Triticum aestivum | reverse complement strand
ATTTTTGCGTTCAGTATGCATCATTCAAAGCGACGTCATCAATTTCCAACACGTTCTGACATCATTTGCTATTTTTCAGTCATTTACCGATTTGTTTAGGGAGCTAAATGACGGTGAAATTGAAAATCACTACAAAATGAACTCTGAAAATGTTGGAACTTGGCATGGTATCATCATTTCGCCCGCATAGCATGTGCAAAAGAGTAGAGAGGGTCACGGCGAAAACTGGACGCACCTCGTGTACAAACTGGACAATCTCTTTCGGAGTATCAGGGTTTCGGACGAGAACTCATCTGTTACACGGGCACATCAATGTTTTTTAAACTTATTTGAACTCCAGCCTATTTTTGCATTCAGTATGGATCATTCAAAGCGACATCATCAATTTCCAACATGTTCTGACATCCTTTGCTGTTTTTCAGTCATTTGCCGATT
>NW_025229564.1:11060-12135 GCF_018294505.1 Triticum aestivum | reverse complement strand
ATCATTCAAAGCGACATCATCAATTTCCAACATGTTCTGACATCATTTGCTGTTTTACTGTCATTTATCGATTTGTTTAGGGAGCTAAATGACGGTGAGATTGAAAATCACTACAAAATGAACCCTGTAAATGTTGGAACTTCGCATGGTATCATCATTTCGCCCGCATAGCATGTGCAAAAGAGTAGAGAGGGTCACGGCGAAAACTGGACGCACCTCATGTACAAACTGGACAATCAATTTCGGAGTCTCTGGGTTTCGGACGAGAACTCATCTGTTACACGGGCACTTCAATGTTTTTTAAACTTATTTGAACTCCATCCTATTTTTGCATTCAGTATGCATCATTCAAAGCGACGTCATCAATTTCCAACACGTTCGGACATCATCTGCTATTTTTCAGTCATTTACCGATTTGTTTAGGGAGCTAAATGACGGTGAAATTGAAAATCACTACAAAATGAACTCTGAAAATGTTGGAACTTGGCATGATATCATCATTTCGCCCGCATAGCATGTGCAAAAGAGTAGAGAGGGTCATGGCAAAAACTGGACGCACGTCGTGTACAAACTAGACAATCTCTTTCGAAGTATCTGGGTTTCTGACGAGAACTCATCTGTTACATGGGCACTTCATTTTTTTTACTTATTAAAACTCCAGACTTTTTTGCGTTCCGTACACACCATTCAAAGCGACCTCATCAATTTCCAACATGTTCTGACATCATTTGCTGTTTTTCAGTCATTTATCGATTTGTTTAGAGAGCTAAATGACGGTGAAATTGAAAATCACTACAAAATGAACTCTGAAAATGTTGGAACTTGGCATGGTATCATCATTTCGCCCGCATAGCAAGTCCAAAAGAGTAGAGAGGGTCACGGCGAAAACTGGACAAACCTCGTGTACAAACTGGACAATCTCTTTCGGAGTATCAGGGTTTCGGACGAGAACTCATCTGTTACACGGGCACTTCAATGTTTCTTAAAATTATTTGAACTTCAGCCAATTTTTGCGTTCAGTATGCATCATTCAAAGCAACGTCATCAATTTCCAACATGTTCTGACATCATTTGC
>NW_025229564.1:10230-10760 GCF_018294505.1 Triticum aestivum | reverse complement strand
ACTGGATGCACCTCGTGTACAAACTGGACAATCTCTTTTGGAGTATCAGGGTTTCGGACGAGAATTCATCTGTTACACGGGCACTTCAATGTTTTTTAAACTTATTTGAACTCCGGCCTATTTTTGCGTTCAGTATGCATCATTCAAAGCGACATCATCAATTTCCAACATGTTCTGACATCATTTGCTGTTTTTCAGTCATTTACCGATTTGTTTAGGGAGCTAAATGACGGTGAAATTGAAAATCACTACAAAATGAACTCTGTAAATGTTGGAACTTGGCATGGTATCATCATTTCGCCCGCATAGCATGTGCAAAAGAGTAGAGAGGGTCACGGCGAAAACTGGACGCACCTCACGTACAAACTGGACAATCTCTTTCGGAGTCTCTAGGTTTCGGACAAGACCTCATCTGTTACACGGGCACTTCAATGTTTTTTAAACTTATTTGAACTCCAGCCTATTTTTGCCTTCAGTATGATAAATTCAAAGTGACGTCATCAATTTCCAACACGTTCTGACAGCATTTG
>NW_025229564.1:9250-10217 GCF_018294505.1 Triticum aestivum | reverse complement strand
AGGGTCACGGCGAAAATTTGACGCACCTCATGTACAAACTGGACAATCTCTTTCGGAGTGTCTGGGTTTCGGACGAGAACTCATCTGTTACACGGGCACTTCAATGTTTTTTAAACTTATTGGAACTCCAGCCTATTTTTGCGTTCAGTATGCATCATTCAAAGCGACGTCGTCAGTTTCCAACATGTTCGGACATCATCTGCTGTTTTTCACTCATTTACCGATTTGTTTAGGGAGCTAAATGACGGTGAAATTGAAAATCACTGCAAAATGAACTCTGAAAATGTTGGAACTTGGCATGATATCATCATTTCGCCCGCATAGCATGTGCAAATGAGTAGAGAGGGTCATGGAAAAAACTGGACGCACGTCGTGTACAAACTGGACAATCTCTGTCGAAGTATCAAGGTTTCTGACGAGAAGTCATCCGTTAGATGGGCACTTCATTTTTTAATCTTATTACAACTCCAGACTTTTTTGCGTTCCGTACACACCATTCAAAGCGACGTCATCAATTTCCAACACGTTCTGACATCATTTGCTATTTTTCAGTCATTTACCGATTTGTTTAGAGAGCTAAATGACGGTGAAATTGAAAATCACTACAAAATGAACTCTGAAAATGTTGGAACTTGGCATGGTATCATCATTTCGCCCGCATAGCATGTGCAAAAGAGTAGAGAGGGTCACGGCGAAAACTGGACGCACCTCGTGTACAAACTGGACAATCTCTTTCGGAGTATCACGGTTTCGGACGAGGACTCATCTATTACACGGGCACTTCAATGTTTTTTAAACTTATTTGAACTCCAGCCTATTTTTGCGTTCAGTATGCATCATTCAAAGCGACGTCATCAATTTCCAACATGTTCTGACATCATTTGCTGTTTTTCAGTCATTTACCGATTTGTTTAGGGAGCTAAATAACGGTGAAATTGAAAATCACAACTAAATGAACTCTGTAAAT
>NW_025229564.1:6382-9106 GCF_018294505.1 Triticum aestivum | reverse complement strand
CATGTGCAAAAGAGTAGAGAGGGTCACGGCGAAAAATGGACGCACCTGGTCTACAAACTGGACAATCTCTTTCGGAGTATCAGGGTTTCGGACGAGAACTCATCGGTTACACGGGCACTTCAATGTTTTTTAAACTTTATTTGAACTCCAGCCTATTTTTGCATTCAGTATGCATCATTCAAAGCAACGTCATCAATTTCCAACACGTTCTGACATCATTTGCTATTTTTCAGTCATTTACCGATTTGTTTAGGGAGCTAAATGACGGTGAAATTGAAAATCACTACAAAATGAACTCTGAAAATGTTGGAACTTGGCATGGTATCATCATTTCGCCCGCATAGTATGTGCAAAAGAGTAGAGAGGGTCATGGCAAAAACTGGACGCACGTCGTGTACAAACTGGACAATCTCTTTCGAAGTATCACGGTTTCTGACGAGACCTCATCTGTTACATGGGCACTTCATTTTTTTAATCTTATTACAACTCCAGACTTTTTTGCGTTCCGTACACACCATTCAAAGTGACGTGATCAATTTCCAACACGTTCTGACATCATTTGCTGTTTTTCAGTCATTTACCGATTTGTTTAGAGAGCTAAATGAGGGTGAAATTGAAAATCACTACAAAATGACCTCTGAAAATGTTGGAACTTGGCATGGTATCATCATTTCGCCCGCATAGCATGTGCAAAGGAGTAGAGAGGGTCATGGCGAAAACTGGATGTACCTCGTGTACAAACTGGACAATCTCTTTCGGAGTATCAGGGTTTCGGACGAGAACTCATCTGTTACGCGGGCACTTCAATGTTTCTTAAACTTATTTGAACTCCAGCCTATTTTTGCATTCAGTATGCATCATTCAAAGCGACTTCATTAATTTCCAACATGTTCTGACATCATTTGTTATTTTTCAGTCATTTACCGATTTGTTTAGGGAGCTAAATGATGGTGAAATTGAAAATCACTACAAAATGAACTCTGAAATTGTTGGAACTTGGCACGGTATCATCAGTTCGCCCCCATAGCATGTGCAAAAGAGTAGAGATGGTCACGGCAAAAAATGGACGCACCTCGTGTACAAACTGGACAATCTCTTTCGGAGTATCAGGGTTTCGGACGAGAACTCATCTGTTACACGGGCACTTGAATGTTTTTTAAACTTATTTGAACTCCAGCCTATTTTTGCGTTCAGTATGCATCATTCAAAGCGACGTCATCAATTTCCAACACGTTTTGACATCATTTCCTGTTTTTCAGTCATTTACCGCTTTGTTTAGGGAGCTAAATGACGGTGAAATTGAAAATCACTACAAAATGAACTCTGAAAATGTTGGAACTTGGCATGGTATCATCATTTCGCCCACATAGCATGTGTAAAAGAGTAGAGAGGGTCACGGCAAAAACTGGACGCACCTCGTGTACAAACTGGACAATCTCTTTCGGAGTATCAAGGTTTCGGACGAGAACTCATCTGTTACACGGGCACTTCAATGTTTTTTAAACTTATTTGAACTCCAGCCTATTTTTGCGTTCAGTATGCATCATTCAAAGCGACTTCATTAATATCCAACATGTTCTGACATCATTTGCTGTTTTTCAGTCATTTACCGATTTGTTTAGGGGGCTAAATGATGGTGAAATTGAAAATCACTACAAAATGAACTCTGAAAATGTTGGAACTTGCCATGGTATCATCATTTCGCGCGCATAGCATGTGCAAAAGAGTAGAGAGAGTCACGGCGAAAACTGGACGCACCTCATGTACAAACTGGACAATCTATTTCGGAGTATCTGGGTTTCGGACGAGAACTCATCTGTTACACGGGCACTTCAATGTTTTTTAAACTTATTTCAACTCCAGCCTATTTTTGCATTCAGTATGCATCATTCAAAGCGACGTCATCAATTTCCACCTGACATCATCTGCTGTTTTTCAGTCATTTACCGATTTGTTTAGGGAGCTAAATGACGGTGAAATTGAAAATCACTACAAAATGAACTCTGAAAATGTTGGAACTTGGCATGGTATCATCATTTCGCCCGCATAGCATGTGCAAAAGAGTAGAGAGGGTCATGCCAAAAACTGCGCCCACGTAGTGTACAAACTGGACAATCTCTTTCGAAGTATCACGGTTTCTGACGAGAACTCATCTGTTACATGGGCACTTCATTTTTTGTAAACTTATTACAACTCCAGACTTTTTTGCGTTCCATACACACCATTCAAAGTGACGTGATCAATTTCCAACATGTTCTGACATCATTTGCTGTTTTTCAGTCATTTACCGATTTGTTTAGAGAGCTAAATGACGGTGAAATTGAAAATCACTACAAAATGAACTCTGAAAATGTTGGAACTTGGCATGGTATCATCATTTCGCCCGCATAGCATGTGCAAAGGAGTAGAGAGGTCACGGCGAAAACTGGACGTACCTCGTGTACAAACTTGACAATCTCTTTCGGAGTATAAGGGTTTCGGACGAGAACTCATCTGTTACACGGGCACTGCAATGTTTCTTAAACTTATTTGAACTCCAGCCTATTTTTGCGTTCAGTATGCATCATTCAAAGCGACTTCATTAATTTTCAACACGTTCTGACATCATTTGCTGTTTTTCAGTCATTTACCGATTTGTTTAGGGAGCTAAATGACGGTGAAATTGAAAATCACTACATAATGAACTCTGAAAATGTTGGAACTTGGCATGGTATCATCGTTTCG
>NW_025229564.1:1417-2678 GCF_018294505.1 Triticum aestivum | reverse complement strand
GGTATCATCGTTTCGCCCGCATAGCATGTGCAAAAGAGTAGAGAGGGTCACGGCGAAAACTGGACGCACCTCGTGTACATATTGGACAATCTCTTTCGGAGTATCAGGGTTTCGGACGAGAACTCATCTGTTACACGGGCACTTGAATGTTTTTTAAACTTAATTGAACTCCAGCCTATTTTTGCGGTCAGTATGCATCATTCAAAGCGACGTCATCAATTTCCAACACGTTCTGACATCATTTGCTGTTTTTCAGTCATTTACCGATTTGTTTAGGGAGCTAAATGACGGTGAAATTGGAAATCACTACAAAATGAACTCTGAAAATGTTGGAACTTGGCATGGTATCATCATTTCGCCCACATAGCATGTGCAAAAGAGTAGAGAGGGTCACGGCAAAAACTGGACGCACCTCGTGTACAAATTGGACAATCTCTTTCGGAGTATCAAGGTTTCGGACGAGAACTGATCTGTTACACGGGCACTTCAATGTTTTTTAAACTTATTTGAACTCCAGCCTATTTTTGCGTTAAGTATGCATCATTCAAAGCGACTTCATTAATATCCAACATGTTCTGACATCATTTGCTGTTTTTCAATCATTTACCAATTTGTTTAGGGGGCTAAATCATGGTGAAATTGAAAATCACTACAAAATAAACTCTGAAAATGTTGGAACTTGCCATGGTATCATCATTTCGCGCGCATAGCATGCGCAAAAGAGTAGAGAGGGTCACGGCGCAAACTGGACGCACCTCATGTACAAACTGGACCATCTATTTCGGAGTATTTGGGTTTCGGACGAGAACTCATCTGTTACACGGGCACTTCAATGTTTTTCAAACTTGTTTGAACTCCAGCCTATTTTTGCATTCAGTATGCATCATTCAAAGCGACGTCATCAATTTCCAACACGTTCTGACATCATCTGCTGTTTTTCAGTCATTTACCGATTTGTTTAGGGAGCTAAATGACGGTGAAATTGAAAATCACTACAAAATGAACTCTGAAAATGTTGAAACTTGGCATGGTATCATCATTTCGCCCGCATAGCATGTGCAAAAGAGTAGAGAGGGTCATGGCAAAAACTGGGCCCACGTAGTGTACAAACTGGACAATCTCTTTCGAAGTATCACGGTTTCTGACTAGAACTCATCTGTTACATGGGCACTTCATTTTTTTTAAACTTATTACAACTCCAGACTTTCTTGCGTTCCATACACACCATTCAAAGTGACGTGATCAATTTCCAACACGTTCT
>NW_025229564.1:0-1001 GCF_018294505.1 Triticum aestivum | reverse complement strand
AGAGAGGGTCACGGCGAAAACTGGACGCACCTCATGTACAAACTGGACAATCTATTTCGGTGTATCTCGGTTTCGGACGAGAACTCATCTGTTACACGGACACTTCTATGTTTTTTAAACTTATTTGAACTCCAGCCTATTTTTGCATTCAGTATGCATCATTCAAAGCGACGTCATCAATTTCCAACGCGTTCTGACATCATCTGCTGTTTTTCAGTCATTTACCGATTTGTTTAGGGAGCTAAATGATGGTGAAATTGAAAATCACTACAAAATGAACTCTGAAAATGTTGGAACTTGGCATGGTATCATCATTTCGCCCGCATAGCATGTGCAAAAGAGTAGAGAGGGTCATGGCAAAAACTGGGCCCACGTAGTGTACAAACTGCACAATCTCTTTCGAAGTATCACGGTTTCTGACGACAACTCATCTGTTACATGGGCACTTCTTTTTTTTAAACTTATTACAACTCCAGACTTTTTTGGGTTCCATACACACCATTCAAAGTGACGTGATCGATTTCCAACACGTTCTGACATCATTTGCTGTTTTTCAGTCATTTACCGATTTGTTTAGAGAGCTAAATGACGGTGAAATTGAAAATCACTACAAAATGAACTCTGAAAATGTTGGAACTTGGCATGGTATCATCATTTCGCCCGCATAGCATGTGCAAAGGAGTAGAGAGGTCACGGCGAAAACTGGACGTACCTCGTGTACAAACTTGACAATCTCTTTCGGAGTATAAGGGTTTCGGACGAGAACTCATCTGTTACACGGGCACTGCAATGTTTCTTAAACTTATTTGAACTCCAGCCTATTTTTGCGTTCAGTATGCATCATTCAAAGCGACTTCATTAATTTTCAACACGTTCTGACATCATTTGCTGTTTTTCAGTCATTTACCGATTTGTTTAGGGAGCTAAATGACGGTGAAATTGAAAATCACTACATAATGAACTCTGAAAATGTTGGAACTTGGCATGGTATCATCGTTTCG
>NW_025229563.1:15597-21412 GCF_018294505.1 Triticum aestivum | reverse complement strand
GGCGGCGGCGTTGGAGGTGGCAGTGGGGATCCATTCCATGTCCAGTCCAGATAGGAGATGGCCACAAACAAAAGGAGACCCATGTAGGGGCTGACCAGTGGACCCCATTTTTCTTTAGAGCTTATTAAAGTCAAATATTTCGACAGTTTTTTTTTAGATTTTGATGATTAGGGTAGGTACCAAAGTACTCCATGGGTGTACTGGCTTTTGTGTGAAAGCCACACTATGTGTAAACTATCCACATCTACTCTCTCCGACAAATCAGCCACACTTAATATAAAACAAAGGGAGTACTAGTAGAATCTATTAAATACAATTAGTAGACACTTCCTAAGACATATATTTTCACACAATATAAGCTTAATTGTATATATGCAAATAATTTCTTTATATAGTTGGTCAAAGTTTGCATTGTTCGATATTTTTCTAAAAAAGTACTTCCTCCGTTTCTAAATACTCGTCTTTCTAGGCATTTCAACAAGTGACTACATACGGAGCAAAATGAATGAATCTACACTCTAAAATATGTCTACATACATTCGTATGTAGTAGTCATTTGAAATGTCTAAAAAGATAAGTATTTAGGAACGAAGGGAGTAGTACGCACTAATAAACTAGGAAAAAATGGAGTAGTATTTTAGTACATATAAAAGGGACATCCCCAAGACAAATATATGAACGAGAGGGATTACATGTGTACACCAAAATATGATTTCGTGTAAAAAAAGAGTATTTGTACCTCGGTTCGGAACTCCAGATCAGAGGCCACTGCCGTTCCGTTGCCGCTTGCAAAGAGTATACTATCACTAGTATAGCTAGTCAATCAATCAGGGTGGTAATGGATGGTGTAGTGTACCGTGACCATCCGGGCCGGGCAAGTCTAAATAGGTTGTGCATTAATGGTGTAGTTCGTGATTCACCGACCGTGTACGGTTTTGGGTCACTGATATGTGGGCCAAATTGCAAGTGAGCCCATATGTACGGTTTTGGGTCACTGATATGTGGGCCAGATTGCAAGTGAGCCCATATGTCAGCCATGACCATCCGGGCCGGGCAAGTCTAAATAGGTTGTGCATTGATGGTGTAGTGCGCGCTTCACCGACCGTGTACGGTTTTGGGTCACTGATGTGTGGGCCAGATTGCAACTGAGCCCATATGTCAGCCACACACGTCGGGGGCAGTACTGCAGATAGAATAGGGTTTTGGGAGCCAGTCGCGATCGGCGAATCCCCGGCTAATGTGCGGCAGAAGGACGCGTGTATTCACACCACGTCGACGTAGGCACAGACAGAGACAGCCGAAATCAGTAATTATAAAGTACGCTGTGCAAAGCTCTCTTTAATCTTTTCAGATTGCGACAAATATTACATGTACGTTGGTTGTTGCAAGCTGGAGTTTCTTTTTTTTTCTAGATTCGTAGAACGTTTTATCTATCAAAAGCGTGCGTCTAAATTTTAAATCATTTTTATCATTGGATTTCCCACGTCAAGATCTTCCAAATTACCTCTCCGTTTGGAATTACTTGTCTCGAAAATGGATGTATCTAGAACTAAAATACGTCTAGATACATCCATTTCCATGACAAGTAATTCTGAACGGAGGGAGTAGATCTCATGTTGATAAGTTCTGATGACGTTTTTTCACGGAGAAAACCAGACAAAAAAATTGAATCGGAAGCATGTTTTTTCTTTCCGAGGAGCACGACTGTGCCATTCACAGAAGATCCGTGTCTCCACAAGAAATAAGTTAAGTATTTACCTCTCGTGGAAGGAAGAGAAGAAAATGCGTTTTTTTCTTTCCGGGAGGCACGACCGCGCCTCTCATCGAAGTAAATCCGTGCCTTCACGAGAAATAAATTTGTGCCTCTCGCGAAAAAAAAATATTTTTTTCTTTCCGAGAGGCCGACCTTGCCTCTCGTTGAAGTAAATCCGTGCCTTCACAAGAAATAAATTTATGCCTCTCGCGGAAAAAAATATTTTTTTTCTTTCCGTGAGGCATGACCGTGCATCTCACGGATGCAAATCCGGGCCTTCACAAAAAGTAATATGTGTCTATCGTGAAAGTAAAAAAAAGTGTTTTTCCTTTCCCGAGAAGCACGACCTTGTATCTCTAGAAAGCAAATATGTGACTCCACGAAAAGTAAATATGTAATTCTTGTTGAAGATTTTTTTTCCTTTTCAGAAAGACACGACTATGCCTTTCGTGGAAGTAAAAAAAACACTTCCCCGTGATCTGGCCCGATGGCCCCTTCACCAAAACGGCGGAGGTCTTGTGGGAAGAGTGGTTTTATGTGACGAACTTCTCTATCGGTAGCCACGAGGGGCTTCCCCGTCCATCGGTAAGTCCGCCAAGGAGGCTAGCATCCTGGGTGGCCGAAAGCCTCGATTCTTGAATTTTTTTTATAAAACGTGATTATTTGATTCTTGAACATTTTTATAAACATGAACAATTTTTGAAATGGGAACAGTATGTTTGAAGAAAATGAACAATTGTTGAAATTTTTAAATGCCAAACATTTATTTCAAAACGCTAACAATTTTTAAAAACTTCTATTTAAAACAAAGAAGAAAAGTAAAACCAGTAAATAAACAATCAGAAAGAAATCACATTTGAAAATTCAAATCAATGTTTGAGATCTGTAAAAAAATTTCTTGAGATCTGTAGCGCCTGATAGTTAGTTCTTATAACACTCGTTCATGTAGTAGATTTGTTTTTTGAGATAACAAAGATGATTTACTCAGCTGTGCCGGGCCAGTCGGGTTATTTATTTATACGCAGAGCGCGGCCACGCGTCTTGCCCAATTGTTATTTATTTAAATTTTTTTTTGGGCGCGTCTAGCTGGCGGCCGGCGGCTCATTAGCGCTCGTAAGCGGCCGGCTAAAAAAAGTAAGCGCCTGTCGCCTGGTTCAGAAAAAGGCAACACGTCTAGTCCCTGTCATATATGGTCTCTTCTCACGTGATGGATATCTGTATGCCACTGTATTAATGTTCCTCATATCCGCCCCTTGTGCATTATTTTTTGGTTTTCAAAATTATAAAAGACATATCTTCTAAACGACATGTCGAAATTCAGATCCGTTTTCACCATTGAAACCCTCGCGATGTGCTCTTCAAAAGTAGATCCCGCATGGGGATGTTTCGACGAACTAGTCTTCCTGCCAACTAAACATCAATGTGTGTGCAACTAGACTAGATTGCCGCGTCAACTGAGTATATGTGTGTGCCAATTGTCCTGCCAACTAAACATTAATGTGTGTGCAACTAGACTACATTGCCGCACCAACTGAGTATATGTGTGCAACTAGTGTCCTGCCAACTAAACATCAATATGTGTGCAACTAGACTAGATTGCCGCGCCAACTGACACTAGTAGAAAAATGGTCAAACGTGAAGCACATTAGTGCCGGTTTGAATTAGAGCCGGCACTAATGTGTACATTAGTGCCGGTTCGTGACGGCGATCAATAGTACCGGTTCGTGGCGAACCTTTAGTACCGGTTCATGCCACGAACCGGTGCTAAAGAGGCTGCATCAGCCTGCGGTCAGGCTATGGCCCCACCATCACCATTTAGTGCCGGTTCTTACCACGAACCGGTACTAATGAGGTTATGGCAAGCTGTTTTTAGTCCCACCTCGCCAAGAGAGAGGCAGTATGAGCGGTTTATAAGCCGTGAGTGCACAAACAATGATGAAGAGTTGCAATGCTCACCTACATGTTGATTAGCTTCAAGCCTTGCGGAATAGCATAGATTGCACTGAGCTATGTGCAGTGCAGTCTACACTATTCCGAATGGCTTGAAGCAAATTAACCAGCATTGCACCTCTTTTTTATTTTTAATAACTTATTTAAACTCCGGACTTCTTTTGTGTTCAGTATGCAGCATTTAAATCGACGTCATCAATTTCCAACATGTTCTGACATCATTTGTTGTTTTTCGGTAATTTACCTAATTGTTTAGAGAGCTAAATGACCGTGAAATTGAAAATCACTACAAAATGAATCCTGAAAATGTTGAAACTTGGCATGGTATCATCATATCACTCGCATAGCATGCGCGAAAGAGTAGAGAGGGTCACGGCAAAAACTGGACGCACTTCGTGTACAAACTGGACAAACTCTTTCCGGGTATCAGAGTTTCGGAGTCCGGAGTGGGTACTAATGTGCATCCCACCAATCAGGAAGAATCACACGGATCGTGTGTTTCTTTCTAGCTCTTGCGAGTCGTTGGATCAAGGGTGTGTTTCTTCCTAGCTCATGTGAGTCGTTGGATCGAAACTACCACAATCACTTTGTGAGCAAGACGACCCTATATATAGCTAGCCCACCTCTCGCCTTCCCTGCATAAGTCTTTCAGTTCATCGACTACATACATCTACCAGTTCATCGACTGCATACATCTACCACTTCATCGACTGAATACAAATCATTCGGATTCGCCATCATACGTCCAACCGTGCATTTGATATGCATATATATGCATCACGAGCCACGGTTGGGCTGTATGATGGCGATACCGATTGGTTTGTTCTAGATCCGACATAAAAGGTTTGATACAACTTCTTTTTTGTGACATAAGAGCTATCTCTCCTCCTACCTATTTTAGTTACACAACTACCTATTTGTGCCAAATTTTCACTTTTGTTGTTGCTCTTGCATCATAAGCATCCATGTTAACTGGACTTACAAGTAATGCAATTTAACCAAACTATCTTGTGATCTTCGCCAAGAGAGAGGCAGTATGAGCGGTTTATAAGCCGTGAGTGCACAGACAATGACGAAGAGTTGCAATGCTCACCTACATGTTGATTAGCTTCAAGCCTTGCGGAATAGCATAGATTGCACTGAGCTATGTGCAGTGCAGTCTACACTATTCCGAATGGCTTGAAGCAAATTAACCAGCATTGCACCTCTTTTTTATTTTTAATAACTTATTTAAACTCCGGACTTCTTTTGTGTTCAGTATGCAGCATTTAAAGCGGCGTCATCAATTTCGAACATATTCTGACATCATTTGTTGTTTTTCGGTCATTTACCTAATTGTTTAGAGAGCTAAATGACCGTGAAATTGAAAATCACTACAAAATGAATTCTGAAAATGTTGAAACTTGGCATGGTATCATCATATCACCGGCATAGCATGCACGAAAGAGTAGAGAGGGTCACGGCAAAAACTGGACGCACTTCGTGTACAAATTGGACAAACTCTTTCCGAGTATCAGGGTTTCGGACTATACAAAAATAAATAATGCAGAAAATAAAAAAACCATACAAAAAAATTACTCAAAAATAAATAGAAGAAAATAAATAATGCAGAAAAGAAAAAACTATATAAAAACTACTCAAAAATAAATAAAAGAAAATAAGTAATGCAGAAAAGAAAAAACTATATAGCAAATTTGTTGGCACACTGCCCTGTGGGTCTACCAGACCTAGGGTGTGCAAATGCAGGCCCAGGAGGGCCAGCAGACCCACAGGGCAGCGTGCCCTAATTAATTAGGCCCAGAAGCCTGCTATATATAGGAGTTCGAAAAGGTAGCCGCGGTTGGGTTTATAAACCAGTGCGGCTGCCCTTCGCCGGGCGAGGTGGGACTAAACTTTGGGGTGGCAGCGCAAGGCCTTTAGTACCGGTTGGTGGCTCCAACCGGTACTAAAGGCCCCCCCTTTAGTACCGGTTGGAACCACCAACCGGTACTAAAGGCCTGCTCTTCCCGCCTCTTTGCCTGGCCAAAGTAGGCCTTTAGTACCGGTTGGTGGCTCCAACCGGTACTAAAGGCTCACCCCATATATACAGCACTTACGAAATTTCAGTTACAT
>NW_025229563.1:9592-13727 GCF_018294505.1 Triticum aestivum | reverse complement strand
AACTGTATACGGGATTGTTTGAATCCTTGACATCATGGTTCAAACTGATAAAGATCTTCATTGAATATGTGGGAGTCAATACGGGCATCCAGCTCCTGTTATTGATTATTTACCAGAGAAGAGTCTCGGTTATGTCTGCATGTTCTCGAACCCGTAGCTAGGGTCACACACGTAATGTTTGGTAACGCTAGGGTAGTATTGGGATAATTATGATGCTTAGTCCGAAGGTTGTTCGGAGTCCGGAGGTAAAGATTTATATATAGAAAGTTGTTATCGGGGTTTCGGAAAAAGTTTAGTTTTTTTCGGTATTGTGTTGGGAAGGTTCCGAAGGGGTCCACAAGTGGCCCCATAGGCCAACATGAAATGTAGAGGACGCCTTGGCCTTATTAGGCCAGGCGCACCAGACCCTACCTAGCCCATGTGGCCAGGGATGGGGAAACCCTAAGGGCGGGAGGCGCCACCCTAGCCTAGGAGGGAAAGGCACTTCCCTTGGCCGCCACCCCTCCCTTGGAGGAGGGCTAGGACTGGCCGGCCCCTCCCTCACCCCTATATAAAGAGGGAAGGGGCGCTGGGGCTGGCCACTCCAAACCCTAGCCGCCTCTCCCTCCCGTTACCTCTCCTCCTCCTCACACGAAGAGACAATATACCAATATGTTGGATTTTTCTAATTCAGCATACATGCAATGTCTGACGAGACAATTAGAAGCAAAACGAACAAACTACGATATCGATATAGGATGAGCTATATATGCAAAAGAGTGTCACTTGAAGAACATGCATACCAGAGTGTCATTTCCGCTGGTTTGAAGCAAGCATGGCAATGAGCTCGTACAAAACAGAGGGGTAGGTCGTAGCTATATGCCCCAGCCATCAGTAGCCATTAGTGTCTACAAACACGAGGGAGATAGGACTTGGATAAACTTCAAGCATGCCTCCTTCAATCCATGGCGGTGGTGCTGCTCGGCTAGAGCAAGAGTGGACACCACCGAGCTCACACCTACATGCTCACACAACTGCTTTTCACATATGAACTTGAGCCGCTGGAGATTGTATCTGTCTGCCGCCACAAACAAGTCTTGCAGCCATTGCAGAAGCATTTCATCCTCTACCGCCTCTTCTTGTGTTGGCTCCGCAACTTCTGACATTTTCTTGTCCACAACTTTCTCTACTTGTCCTTGTTCCACAACTCGTGGCATTTCATCCTCCTCCATGATGTCCTCCATCTCAGGAGAAGAGTCTGTGTAGATGAAGCAAAGCAAAGCCCTAAACACTTTAGTTTCCATATTTGTGATGTGTATGACATTGGACGTAGCGGTGCCAAAGAGGTGCGCCATGAACACTTCAGACCTGGCAGCGAGCACACACCGGTGTGCAGCAAACGTCTTGCCGCCGACCTCGAATGTCACATCAGCACCCACCTTATTCCGAAGGAGATCGCTAAAATGTTGGTGCATGTCAGGCAGGAGAACCTCGGTACCGGTGCCGGAGCCAATGGCATCTGGCGTGTTGTCCTTGCACACCACAATATCACACCGGATGGTGAAACAATCAGACTTTAGACTGGCTGATCGCTCAAGGGCAGCTTCTCTCATGAACTTGTGGCAACCCCAACAAGGTCACATCTGCGGAAGTCATGGGTTTTACGAGTCGCACGGATGTACGTCGGCATCTGCTTCTCGACGTCATCGACGAGACTGAAACTGAACTTGGCCTCCACACCCTCTTCGACATATTCGTCATATAAATGGGTAATATCGAGCGAAATGGAGTCGGCACAGTTTGGGTTTGCGCCATTAGGATAGTACTCGATGGAATACTCATGGCCTCCCACCCTGAACAATTCAGTGCACCAGCTCTCGCCGTTGGGCAACTCTTTTTTTATACCAGAGTAGCCCTTGACCACGAGCAGGTGTTACACGCTGCTCGCGCCGGCACTGGCGCGCGCCGACGCCCGACATTACGCAAGAGCACGGCTTGTCGCCGTCAAGGACGGACACGCCGGTGAACGTCGACATGACAAACCTGCTGCGACCACACCGAAAATCTGCCAACTCAGTCACAGTTCTCCATTCCTAAGTTTAAGAGTTGGGAGCTTGGACCAAGGATCTGGGGAACAAACCTGGGCTTGCACCGGAGGCCTCACGGAGTCGCCACCGCAAGAAGACGATGCTGCACCACCCCGGAAAGAGAAACAGAGTTTGCGGCAAGCTCCGACGCCGCTCCGCCCTGGAAACAGAGCTTTGCGGCAAGCTGAGGGGCGAACCTGCTCACCGCCCGCTGCCCCACCCCGTGATGCACGTGGTCGGCGGGAGACGCCGTCGCTCCACTCGCTGCGCCGCCGGCGCCACCGACGGTCCTACGCGGCAACAGAGAGAGTTACCGCAGCGGCTGCTCGATGCGTGCGGCCTGGGCCTGCCAGGGGCTAAGGTTTAATAGTACTAGTCGCAAACCCGTGTGACGCACGGGCTAGTTGTCATATACTTTCTTTGTTCCAAAATAAGTTAACTGCTTTTAGTTCATTTTGCAATGGTGAGAGTATTATTTTGCTGTCTACATTGACCATATAATGATTTGTGATTTTGCAGTGATGTGTGTGTACTCATATAGCTTTGGAGACATGGGAGTTCATATATAGGAGAATTTCGGATGGTAAAACAAATGAAATTAGTATAAATAATGTTCCCAAACTCATGAGTCTTGTGAGAACTTAGTATCAAAATATTGTTCTGAGGGTCATCGTTTAAAGAATTTTGAAAATGGTTGAAGCAGTTATGCGTTCACAATTCCCCTAGAAGTATGCTTGTTGGCCATATTTGGGAAGCTGTAGAGCTACCAAATACCCTGATAATATTTACATAAACAAAGGGATGTGATGTTTTCTACATGTAACTGCCTCAAAATATGGTTTAACAACATAAAGTATGTTAAACAAATTTACTTTTTGCTAAAAGGTTTTTATGTCTATGCTATTGCATGCTGAAAGATATACGATGTTGCATCTTTGCGACTCCAAATATAACATAGTAATATTTTGTGCAACATCTGAATGTCAATGGATGGCGCAGTCCGAAGCATACTAACAACCTTCTCTCATTCTGGTTATATTATGTTTGGTTCAATGATAATACTATCACTCAATATTTATAGAAAATAGTTTCACAACATCATATTTGATTACAATGATTTATTAGCATATGATATGAAAATCAAAACTCAAAGTAAAATGTTACATGTATGTCCAAATTGTCTTAAATTTAAAAAATAGGGAGTAATTGACTTAGCTAAAATCTCATGTATGTATAGTACATGAAAGATTATATTTATTTCATTACGTCTATACCTATAATTGGGAAAATAGTAGCTGACCCCAGCTCGATGCACCCACGCTACACTCACAAAAGATAACATATAAAAACATTTAGAAAAATCTAAAACTTTCTAGAAGAGATTGCGAACAAATGAAATAGATGCTTGCAAAGACTGGTGGTCAAATGACCTCCAAGGAGCTCTGTACAAAATAAGATAAAATTACAAATTGTGCGCAAACATACATTTTCAGTAATTTTGTTTTTTTTCTGCAGATCTCCTCGGAAGTCATTTGACCACCAAACTTTGCAAGCATCTGTAACATTTGTTCATAATCATTCTCACAAAGTTATAGATTTTTTTAAATATTTTTCTATGTTTTCTTGCGTGGGTGCACCAAGTTGGGGTGTAGAATCTACTCTCATACTAATTAGCCTGGTTGAAATTCTCCAAAGTATATAAGTACAGAATTGGTATATGCCCATTTTCCTTCAAAAAATGGAACATTCCCATTTTTTGGGAAAATAAAAAATAATTAATTCATTAGTTCCATAAACCTATACCGAATAAAAGCGGAGAATTTTACAATTGTTCCGACAGTACTTAAAGAGTATAAGAATGTACCAGAATCAACAATTCAACATGTACATTGTTAGAAAATGAATACTTTCACTAGTAGAAAAGGGGCCTATTGTCCCGGTTGGTGAGGGCCTTTAGTCCCGGTTCATGAACCGGGACTAAAGGGTCGGTACTAATGCCCTGGCCCTTTAGTCCCGGTTCAATCCAGAACCGGGACTAAAGGGCGCGGCCACGTGGAGCTCCACCTTTA
>NW_025229563.1:0-2883 GCF_018294505.1 Triticum aestivum | reverse complement strand
GTTGACAGTTGACACGTCGTACTGTCAGTCAGCGAGTTAGCGTCTGTTGTCCGGTCGGGAGGGTGTTTCCATGGTCACTAAATCTTGTGGTCTCCTCCGTAAGACCGTAACTGCAATCAACACGGAACCATGCTTGACAGTAATTAACTGAATCCTTGCAAGCTTAGTGTAGCTGCTATCCTCTTCTTTCTGTAAACCGAATAGCAACATATCTCAGGCTTAGGCATGGCCTGTGGACTGCTGGTCCGTCACTCACAAAGAAGCGCGAAAGAAAGCACCGGCGTTTCCTTACCACAAGACGGCGATCAACCCACCATTGACCCCCTTTCATCTAACCGCGACGTCCGATCCACCCCGTGGTGCAGAGGCTCCCTTATCCAGTGTCGGCATCTGCTCCTCGTTGCAGTTACTCCTTGTGATGGACAGAGAAAGCTCAGAAATGGTTTTCAGAGAAAACTTCGGAGATGGCATGGCAAATCGATCCTGAAATACACGCACCTTCGAGGTAATCCTCTGCTTAGATGAAGCTGCAGGAGCCCAGTGAACTATACTTTCCTTCAAAGTTTGCTGGCTTGTCTGAAAACGAGTGTTTACCGAAAAAGGCTTCCGCCCGGTTTTATATATAAAGTAATGACCAACAACACACCGGTACAAACGCACGCCACCACAACACACGCACACACCCAAGACAAGATACATAGATGCTGAACGCAGCGACACCACCCCAAGCACTACAAAAGAAGTCGGGGCCTCGACCGTGAACACGCCACCGCGAAGAGATGAAACCGCATACGACGAACCGTGGGCTCCAAGGAAATGACACCAGAGCGCCGCCACCGCCCGACCCGAGGGTCAGAGTTTCCCTGGAGCAACACGACGGGCAATGATGGCCGCGACAACGCCTTCAAGAAGGGAACGAGTTTTGCCGCCGCCGGTCTGTCCAAAGAAAGAACAGGTTTTCACCCCGGCCAAAAGTCATCGCCACCGGACTTACACTCCGGCGACCATGCCGCCCACACGACCATAGTCACCGGACAGCACCAAGCCACGAGCTCTGCCCGTGAGCACCGCATCACCACCATCAGGGCCGCTGCCCCGGCATTCAAGACCTCGACGCCACCTCACCCGCCACCCATCGCTACCCCAACCAAAGAAATGGGTGGAAAGGCCCCGCCTTTAGCACTCCTGAGCAGCCCCTAGCGCCGAGACCCACTAGGCCGGCCAAAACTGGTCTCCATCGGCTCGTCCTGCCGCCGGGCGCGAGACGAGCTCGGTCTTGCTGCTGGACGCGAGACGAGTCCGGTCCTGCTGTCGGGCGCGAGACGAGTCGGTCCTGCTGTCGGGCGCGAGACGAGTCCGGTCTTTCTACCAGGCGCGAGACGAGGTCGGTCCTGCTGCCGGGCGCGAGACAAGCGATGGACCGCAACCGGGAGAAGGCCAACCCTTTGATGAAGGTAGTGCCCGAACGACGAGGAGAGGAATCGATGGTCGACGGGGACACTCACCGACGGGCCAACGCCAAAGAAGTCCGGCCGCCGCCGTGAAACGCCCCCGACCACCGCCGTGAGCCACCACCATGCCGTGGCAGCCCACATCCACGCCGGGGCCCCGAGGAACCGCCCAGAGGCCCCACCGACGGCCATGGGCCAGATCCGAGGAGCAAGCCGGCAACCGCCGCCACCCCTCCAGAAGCCGCGACCATGACGAGCCCCGGCCACCGCCCTGCGCCACCAGCCGGGTCCCCGGCGACAGATCCGGTCGGATCTGGCCGAAAACCGGCTCGCCCGCAACCTCCTACATCGCCACCGCGTCAGATCCACCGCCGCCATGAGAGCGCCCACCACCACCGCGAGGCCCTCCACGCCACCACCACGAGCCAGCAGCCCCGCCGCCGGACCATGAAACCACGCCGCTGCGCCCCCCAAAGAGCAGCGCCGTCGCCCGAGCAAGGCGCCCTGCATCGCCGCCGCCCAAGCAGGGAGAGACGAGACCCCACCGCCGCCAACACCCAATGGGCTTCGCCCGCCGGTGCGAACTGGCGGCGGCGAGGGAGGAAGACGAAGGGGAGGGGGGCCGGACGGCGGCGCCCTAGGGTTTCCCCCCGGTCGCCCGCGGGGACGACACGGGAGGAGGAGGTCAGGAAAAAGGACGACGGGGGGACTTGCATGAAAATGAGTGTTTTACGGAACCGCCCGAAAGATTAGGATCGCACGAGGCGATCTAGGAGGCGACGAGGGTTCCCTGCGCGCCGCCGGTGACGCCGCCGGTTCCCTCTCTCTCCGTCGGCCGCTCCGGGGGCGGGAGGGAGGGGAACCTCGGGTCTGTTCGCTAGGTGGGTGTGTGGTAGGGTTAGGGTTGAGGGAGACGCTGCCGAGGCCGTTGCTGTGGTGTCGCGTCCGAATAACTTTCTCCGGGCTCCGTTCGCGGTCAGGCGAGGCTTTTGCCTTCGTCTAGGAGCCAGCGGGGTTGGGGATCCCCGGATCTCGTCGAGGTCGCGGGCTATGGTGGCTGGAGGTCCATCGGCACTGGCCGTTTGGGTCCTCAGATGGGCGATGGATGCAGGGAGACGAAAACCCTTCTTCTTCCTTGTTGGTATGATTTGCTGCTGCTGTTCTTCTCCTTCCTCTGCGCTGATGCTGGTGGGAGATCCTGCTTTGCCCGGGCTGATGGCCCGGCCACGGTGCTGGACCGGTCGGATGACTCGAGTTCTCTTCCTTCCGAAAGAGACACTTTTCGCGGCACTCAAAGCCAAAGATGGCGACGGCTGTTGCAGGTATGTTGGATTGATGTCCATGCCCTCTCAGCGCTGGTGTCAAGAAAGGAGGAAGCAGCATGGCGGCAATTGTACCGAGGTCGAAGATGATGACCTGCTTGTGACTGGTT
>NW_025229562.1:0-21413 GCF_018294505.1 Triticum aestivum | reverse complement strand
AGTTTGCACATATGAGTGAAGCTCTTATTCATATCAAAAGATTGATAATATTCATCATTAAACCATCCCAACATTGGTGAATAAACCTTACTTGCATCAAATTTACATGCTACAACATGTTTAAATAAGCAAACCTGTAATAGGTTATTCGACAAAGAATCATCACCAAGATTAGAGGTCATATCAAAATGATTAAACATTGATTCTTTTGCATTAACAGGTAATTCAAAGGGTGCACTCAAAAATGTTGGTATTTCAGTTGTTTGATCACATGACGCATTCATGACAGTATCAAGATTCTCTAAAATAGGTGTTGTGCTCAAATCACCAGGTAACTCAACACATGATGCATTCAAGTTAACTAGGGATGCATCATTCTCATGTGAAGTTATATCATCAATACCTTTACTGTTACCTTGTCGCAAAGACGTAGCTGATGTAGGTACGAACATTGACAATGCACCATACTCTTGAGATGATGTCGCGCTCGCAATCCGAGGTGGGGCTGCTCTAGTAGGTGCAACGGTGGAGGAACCAACCGGCGGTGGTGAGCATGAACTGGAATAGTAGTTGTTGTAGTCACCCAATGCATCCTCCTGTATCTGTCTCTCAAAGGTACAAGCGCGAACATACATACCAGTAATGCAACGAGGAATATAGTGAAATCTTGCACGGATATCATGGTTCAAACCACCCAAAATTCTATTCATTGTATCATCCTCAGATTCTTCTATGTCACAATGATGCACATAAGATTTGAACTCTTGGTAGTAAGCATGAACATTGTTACTGCCTTGTTCTAATTGTTCCAATTTGCGAAGCAACTCACCATGATAGTAAGGAGGAAAAAATTATTGTCTCATTACATCTTTCAAATCTTTCCAAGTTGTGGGTTGGTTATCAATGTTTTTCTTACAATGCACACTCCACCAAACAGAAGCAAAACCAGTAAATGCTCTAGTGACACATCGTACTCGCTCAAGTTCAGAAAAGTCATGGTGACTAAAAACTTGTTCTACTTCAAGGTCCCAAGCTAGATAAATAGCAGGATTAAATCTACCCTCAAATGACGGTAAAGAGATAACCTGACCATGTGCTTGTGTGTGTTGTCCCAACTCTCGTGATGGTGAAGATGTGTCTGTTGTCCTAGAACTTTGATCTCTAGAACCTGTCATGATTAGTAGAAACAAGAAAGAAATTCGAAAATAATGTTCCTATGAACTACTAGGATGTGGTTGTAAAGTGCTCACAGTAATGCAAATATCAATATCTTACAAGTTCTTACCATGCGGCAGGTGGTGACCGGCAACTAGCGGTGTCAAATAACTCCGAAGATTGTGTAAAGCGATTGCCAAGTGAATGTACGTATACACGGTGTAGAAATATGTGGAGCTGGGTTGGCTATATATGGTAGCAAAAGATTAGCAATAATCAATTCAAAGATGCAATGTTGAATAAACGCTCAACGATGGTACTGTGCTGGTCCTAGGCTAGACCGGACTAGAGACGCGAGCCTAGAACACTAATGAGGTCACCGCATAGCACAACTAGCATCAATGAAGGATAAGTAGCTCTGGACAGCAAGATATAAGTGAAGATCACAATGGAAGTAAAGATAATGATGAATAACAACTGCCAAGCAGGATATATAATAACTCTCTCCAACTTTCCTCTTGAAAAGTTTGCTACTAACTCAAGCTTTCCAATGCAAAAAGAATCACTCAATTCCGAATTGATATGAGGAGTCAAAGAATTCTAAAACTGGCGTGAAAAACTGGAACAAACTGTATGCGTGAACTTCGGAGGGCAAAAAGACCTATTTAGAAGCTGATTTTGAGACGCCAAATATTGAACTCGCTTTTGCAACTATTCAGATTCGTCTAATCGCTAGCTTTAATTTGAGTACTTGTGGAGCCAAAACGGACTTCGTATGAGGGAGTTATGCCTTTTTTACTGAACAGTGCACAAAACAGATTCCAGTCCAAATTCAACTACGAGATTTAGTCTAGATAGATCCGAATTTTGTTTTTTCTCTTCCCTCTTTTTTCCCACACTTTTTTCTTTTTCTTTCTCTCTTTTTCTTTCTTTCTTTTTTTCCCTTTTTTCTCTATCTTTTTTTCTCTCTCTCTTTCCAAGACAAACTAGATAAGATGCAGATTGGATGAAGCGAAGATGTGAATGACCTCAACTACGATTATGACAATGAACAGTGCGTAGCACGTGGTGGAAATTTGATAGAGGCAAAGGTGTCCCGTCTTTCGATGAGATGATGGATATCGCTTTGGTGGAAGTCGACTTTGACGATCCGACTACGAACGTGCGAGGACGTCGCGCCTTAGCAATCGCTAAACCAACTCCGAGAGGTTATTGACCACGCCGGAGCACGATCAACCTGACCACGAGGGTTTGTTTCCTGCGAGCAAACGAAGAACAAGCAAGAAACTAAGATTGCAATCTGGATATTGCGAATATAAGATGAAAGCTTTATTGATCAAGGTGGGGTTCTGTGACGCCTTTGTCTGGTCGTTGAACACAAACGAAGTACGCGAAGTTGCAGCTATGGCGAACTTTTAATCTAAACAAAACCCAAAGTCTAAACAGTGCCCTAAGGGCTGTATATATGGAGGAAGAGAGGGGGAATTTCGTGGCCCTTTGTGGAGGGGTCCGAAATCAACCCTATCTCTTGTTTCCCCACACATACGGACTCTAAAAATAGCCTATACCTATGTATTTCGAAATTACATGGGCCTGGCCCAATAAAAAGGTGACGCAGCACCTATAATAGCCTCGGGACGAAATTTATGAAGTGGCATCTTGTATATTTCGTCCAAGGCTTCATGCACCCATTATGGTGGCTTCAAAGTCCTGAAATCATCAGTTGTAACTCCGTTCTTGTTCCCCTTGCGCATGGCATCATCTCCATGCTTGTTCTTGCTCCAATGTTCATCCTTCTCCAAGCTAGGCCCTTCATTTGTAAGCAAAACAAATGTATCCAATTTAGGCAGCATCATATTCTCATGAACATTAGAATCATTACCAAGAAACAAAAGTACCTGATAATTTAATTGGCGTGCGCGAGCTCTAGTAATTGGTCCCGTATATGTAGCAGTAGGGGCTGTGGGTGTAATAATGGTATTGATGTCCTCATCATCCTCCCCTTCTTGAAATGAAGTCGTCCTCGACGGAAACTCATCTTCCTCTCCCAAATAAGGCTTCAAATCTGCAATGTTAAAAGTGGGACTAACCCCAAAATCTGCAGGCAGCTCAAGTTTATATGCATTATCATTTATTTTCTCTAACACCTTAAAGGGACCATCAGCACGTGGCATTAACTTTGATTTGCGCAAATCAGGAAATCTATCCTTACGCAAATGTAACCAAACAAGATCTCCAGGTGCAAACACAACATGTTTTCTACCCTTATCTCCAGCAAGTTTATATTTAGCATTCATACGCTCAATGTTTTCCTTAGTTAACTCATGCATTTTTAAAATCAATTCAGCACGTTGTTTAGCATCAAAATTAACCTTCTCCGAAGATGGAAGAGGCAACAAATCAATAGGTGCACGAGGTAGGAAACCATACACAACTTCAAAAGGGCACATCTTAGTAGTAGAATGCAATGAACGATTATAAGCAAATTCAATATGAGGCAAGTATTCCTCCCACATTTTCTTATTATTCTTCAAAACAGCCCTAAGCATAGTAGACAACGTTCTATTGACTACTTCAGTTTGTCCATCAGTTTGGGGGTGACGAGTAGTACTAAAAAGCAGTTTAGTCCCCAACTTCGCCCATAAACATCTCCAAAAATGGCTAAGAAATTTAGTATCACGATCTGAAACAATAGTATTTGGCACACCATGCAAGCGAATAATTTCACGAAAGAACAAATCAGCAACATTAACAGCATCATCGCTTTTATGACATGGTATAAAGTGTGCCATTTTCGAGAATCTATCCACGACAACAAATATGCTATCCCTCCCCTTCTTTGTTCGAGGTAAACCTAAAACAAAGTCCATAGATATATCCTCCCAAGGAACACTAGGTACAGGCAAAGGCATATATAAACCATGAGGATTGAGTCGTGACTTAGCTTTTTGACATGTAGTGCATCGAGCAATAAAACGCTCAACATCCCGTCTCATCTTTGGCCAAAAGAAATGTGTAGCAAGTACGTCCTCCGTCTTCTTCACGCCAAAGTGTCCCATTAATCCTCCTCCATGCGCCTCCTGCAACAACAAAAGACGAACGGAGCTAGCTAGAATGCATAGCTTGTTAGCACGAAACACAAATCCATCGTTAACGAGAAACTTGTTCCACATTCTTCCTTCTTTACAATTCTGCATTACATCTTTAAAATCAGCATCATGCACATATTGATCTTTGATGGTCTCCAAACCAAATATTTTGAAGTCAAGTTGTGAAAGCATAGTATAGCGGCGAGACAATGCATCAGCAATAACATTTTCTTTTCCCTTCTTGTGTTTAATGACATAAGGGAAAGTCTCAATGAATTCAACCCATTTAGCATGTCTACGATTCAGTTTAGCTTGACTTTTAATATGTTTCAAAGATTCATGATCAGAATGTATAACAAATTCTTTGGGCCATAAATAATGTTGCCATGTTTCTAAAGTCCGAACAAGAGCATATAATTCTTTATCATAAGTAGAATAATTTAGACTAGGCCCACTCAATTTTTCAGAAAAGTATGCAACAGGTTTGCCATCTTGTAATAACACACCGCCTATCCAATACAACTAGCATCACATTCAAGCTCAAAAGTCTTATTAAAATCAGGAAGTTGGACTAAAGGAGCATGTGTCAACTTATCTTTCAATACCGAGAAGGCTTCTTCCTGTGCGGTACCCCAAAGAAAAGGCACATCTTTCTTTGTAAGCTCATTGAGAGGTGCAGCAATGGTGCTGAAATCTCTCACAAAACGCCTATAGAATCCAGCGAGGCCAAGAAAACTCCTCACTTGTGTGACCGTTTTGGGTTGCGGCCAACTCTCAATAGCTTCAATCTTGGCTTTATCAACTTCAATTCCCTGTGGAGTAACAACATAGCCAGGAAAAGATACTCGGTCGGTGCAAAAGGTGCACTTCCCAAGGTTACCAAACAAACGTGCATCACGTAGAGCAATAAAAACAGCACGTAAATGTTCCAAATGTTCTTCCAAAGATCTGCTATAAATCAATATGTCATCAAAGTAAACTACCACAAATCGTCCAATGAAAGCACGTAAAACTTCGTTCATTAATCTCATGAAAGTACTAGGTGCATTAGTTAACCCAAAAGGCATGACTAACCACTCATATAATCCAAACTTAGTTTTGAATGCTGTTTTCCATTCATCTCCCAATTTCATACGAATTTGATGGTATCCACTACGTAAATCAACTTTGGAGAATATTGTAGAGCCACTCAATTCATCAAGCATATCATCTAGCCTAGGAATAGGATGACGATAACGAATAGTAATATTATTAATGCCTCTACAATCAACACACATACGTGATGTACCATCCTTTTCGGCACTAGAATAATAGGAACAGCACAAGGACTAAGGGATTCGCGTATATAACCTTTGTCGAGAAGCTCTTGTACTTGACGCATAATCTCCTTTGTCTCCTCTGGATTGGTACGGTATGGTGCACGGTTTGGCAGTGAAGCACCGGGAATTAAGTCAATCTGATGCTCAATCCCTCGAATAGGCGGTAATCCCGGTGGCACGTCTTGTGGAAAGACGTCAGCGAACTCCTGCAAAATGTTAGTGACAGCAGGAGGCAAAGAGGAAGGCACGTCCTCGAATGAAAATAATGCCTCTTTGCACACAAAAGCATAGCAAACAGATTTGCTGAAATCTAGCTCATCAATATCAGATTTGGTGGCAAATAAACATGCACTTTTCAATTTAATTTCAGAAGCAACACTAGATGGTTTATTATTAGGATTCATTTGTTGCTCAAATTCTTTTGCCACAATCTGATTTTCACTCTTATTCGTCTCCTGTTTTGCTTTATTAGCTCTATTAATATCATCTTTCAAAATGGAATCAGGAGTCATAGGAAGCAAAGTAATATTTTTATCCTTATGAACAAGAGTATAGTGATTGTTTCTACCATGGTGTACAGAATTTTTATCAAATTGCCATGGTCTACCAAGTAATAAGGAACATGCTTGCATAGGTACCACATCACAATCAACATAATCAGCATATGTAGAGATACTAAAATGCACACGAACAGTACGTGTTACCTTAACCTTGCCGCTGTTGTTGAACCATTGGATGTAGTAAGGATGTGGATGTGGTCTTGTGGTGAGAGAAAGCTTCTCCACCATCTCCATGCTAGCCAAGTTGTTGCAGCTCCCTCCGTCTATGATGACGCGCACAGAACGTTCCTTGACAACTCCCTTGGTATGGAACAAATTGTGCCTCTGATTTTGCTCAGCTTGTGTGATCTGCACACTCAAAACACGTTGAGCAACTAAACATTCATACCTGTCAGCGTCTTCAGGAGCCATGTATTGCGTCTCATGATCAGAATCATCTCCACCATGTTCTTCACGTGTAATAAGAGCCAAAGTCTCCTCATCATAGTCACTAGCAGACTCATATCCACCATCCGCGGTAGCAATCATCACACGCGAAGATTTGCATTCTCTCGCATAATGACCTCCTCCCTTACAACGACGACAAATAATATCACTTGTGTGCCCTGTTGATGCCATGGAAGAAGAAGAACGCTGTGCAGGCCCCGCAGGTGCGCTCTTGGCAGATAATGGTGGTTGTGCCTGTTTTCTTGTATCACGGCTGGAGGTGGCACCGGATGGAGGTGCTGGTGCAGTTGAAGTAGAAGATGCACGTGGTGTCCATGATGAAGGTCGGCCTGCAGAAAAGTTAGTTCGCCCCTGATACAGGCGAGGGTCCCGATCTTTCGATGAGATGATAACTATCAATTTGGTGGAGACAACTTTGACGATCCGACTAAAAACGTGCACGACATTGCGCCTTAGCAATCGCTAAACCAACTCCGAGAGGTTATTGACCACGCTGGAGCACGATCAACCTGACCACGAAGGTCTATTCCTGCAAGCAATCGAAGAACAAACAAGAATATGATTAAGCAATCCGAATATTGCGAGTATGGATGAAGTATTGATAAAAGTGGGGTTTCATAAGCGGTCTTGGTCTGGTCGTTGGACACAAACGAAGTACACGAAGTTGCAGCGAAGGCTAACTTTTAACTAAATAAAACCCAAGTCTAAACGAAGCCTTAAGGGCTATATATATAGGGAAAAGAGAGGGGATTTTGTCCACCCTTGGCAAGGTGGGACTAAAACACCTCCTAAGTCCTTTCCCCTATAATATGGACTCTAAAAATAGATTACGTGGGCCTGGCCCAAAATAAGGTGGCGCAACACCAATAATAAGCTATGGAGGAAATTTATGAAAGGCCATCTTGTATATTTCGTCCATCTTCTTGTATGTCATCATGGTGGCTTCAAAGTCCGGAAATCTCCACTTGAACCTCCGTTCTTGTTCTCTTTGCACGCACCTTCATCTCCGTGCTTGACCATGCTCCAATGTTCATCCTTCTTGTCCGTGCTAGGCCCTTCAATTGCAAGCAACACAAACGTATCTAAGTTAGGCAGCATCATATTCTCATGAACACTAGAAACATTACCAAGAAACGAAAGTACCTGATAATTTAATTGGCGTATCTGAGCTCTAGCAACTGTTCCAAGAGGTAAAACAACAGGGGATATGGGTGTAACTGTGGTAGCCATGTCCTCATCATCGTCCCCTTCTTGAAAACAAAGCCGTCCGACGTTGCTTAATCTGAAATATGGCTAACAATAGAGACAAGGTGTACACGTTGTATATGTATATGTCATCCATTTTAACTGATCTCAGTTGTGGCACATGTGACACAGTTATACAAGAGCACCCTTCAAAAGTCGTGAAAAATAAAGCCAATATATTATCACAAGAAGTCAAAGGCATGAAAATATTGCAACTCAGTTTGCACATATAAGTGAAGCTCTTATTCATAATAAAAGATTGGCAATGCTCATCATTAAACCATCCCAACCGTGGTGAACCATCACCAAGATTAGAGGTCATATCAAAATGATTAAACATTGGCACAACTATTTTCAAACGTATTTGATCCAAATCTGATCTTTTCACTGATTCAAATGGTTCTTTTGCATCAATAGTTAATTCAATGGGTTCACTCAAAATTGTTTGATCACATGGCAAAGTCAAATCATGAACATAGTCCTCTAAAATAGCTGGTGTGATCAAAGTAGTGGGTAGCTCATCGCATGGTTCATTTAAATTGACAAGGAATTCATCATACTCATGTGGAGGTGGAAGATCGGTACCTTTGTCATTACCTCTGATGATCAACAAAGATGATGTAGGCACTCTAGGTGGCGACACGTCACATGGTGGAGGTGATGTAGTGCTCTCAACAATGGATGTTGTTGCCATAGGAGACGCAGTGGTGGAAGGAACAACCGTCGCAACTCGTGGGATTTGCACCTTCCGCTTGTTTATCTTGTGGGCAACACGTCTTGTTATCTCCTGTTCAGCTTTGCAAGCAAGACGAAACAAACGGTCCATAGGATAACATGTTTCATGAATTAGTATCTCCTGAATGTCACGGTTTAATCCTCCCCAAAATCTATCCATAAAATCTTCTTCACTTTCTTCTAAAGAGGAATGCAACAAGGTAGTTTGTAAAGTATCATAATATTTCGTTACAGTGTCACTACCTTGTTTTAAATGTTGCAACTTTTTAATCATGTCACGAGTATAATAAGCGGGGACGAATGTATGTCGCATGGCAAGTTTCAAATCATCCCAAGTAATAGGTATATAATCAGGGTGTAACCGACAATATTCACTCCACCAAACTAAAGCATAACCAGTGAAAGAACCAACCGCAACCTTAACTTTTTTACATTCATCAAAATTATGGGAAGCAAATATAATATTTATGTCGAACTCCCATTCAATATATAAAGCAGGTCTAAAACGGCCATTAAATGATGGTATAGAAACATTAACCTGATCATGTGCATTTGGATGTTTATGCACCTCTCGTGATCGTTGTGGAATTTGCATAGGTGGTGGCACGTCTCCCGCGATCGACAAAGCCCATGGATTGACTCTAGATCCTGTCATGATTAGTAGAAACAAGAAACAAAATCCAAAAATAATGTTCCTATAACTACTAGGATGTGGTAGTAAAACGCTCACAGTAAAGCAAATATCAATGTCTTACAATGTCTTACCATGCGGCAGGCGGTGAACGGCAACCAGCGGTGTCAAGTAACTCCAAAAGTTGGGTAAAGCGATTGCCAGGTGAACGTATGGATAGACGGCGTAGAAATATGTGGAGCTGGGTTGGCTTTATATATGTGGGAAAAAAATGCTACAACCACGTTAATTAGTGCAAGCTGAAAATTCGTTCAAAGTGGTCGAGTGCTGGTTCTAGGCTAGACTGTACTAGAGACGCGAGCCTAAAACACAGACGAAATTCACGATATGCCGCGAACACCAGCCGTATTGTTCTTTTAACCACACCTTTTTTACAGCAACAAGACACGTGGTACAAACCTCCTTTTTTCTCTTTTTCTTTTATCAGTTCTCCAAAGAAATCCAACCGAGTGAGGCAACCTCTTTTTTTTACCACAGCCAAAGTACTACTACGTACTAGTAGTCTATATCACAAGGAACACTGGGTTTTTTTTCCAAGAAAACTGCTAGAAACTGGAAACCACCAACCGATTGTTTTTTTTCAACAGAGACAAACGAATCTGAACACCTCTTTTTTCTTTCCTTGCTGCGATCTCCACCCCTCCTGTAATGCAACCTGCTCTTTTTTTTTATTTAACAACAAACGTGCCACACAAGGACACCAAATCAGCCACCAACCAATCGGATGGGCACTTTCCTTTCACTTTACCTCTTTCCTCCTTATTCTGTTTTTCTTTCTTGGCCGATCAGAATTGCCTTTTTTTTCAATCGCTTTGATTTCCTTCCAAATCGCACAAACTCCTACGTAAAAGAAACAGATCCGTAGCTTTCCTTATTTTTTTCTTCCAAACATGGAAACAACCACCTCTCCTTGATTTACGCACAGATTTATGTCCTCCTTTCCGGGTTTTTTTCAAAGAATTTGCCCAACAAAACGGCCACCAACCAAACCGATTGGCAGTTGTCTTCTTAATGCAAGTCGGATTCCAAAGGCAATAAATAAATGTCACATAAACCTACCAATAGTACACCAGATTTTAATGGACACGTCCCACCTTGGGAAGTTTCCTTTTATTGTCTTTCCAAACATGCATGCATGCACGGCCAATCAGGATTTTTTTTCTCCAAAGTCCAAACGTGGAATCTATGATTCTCTTTGCCAACAAACTAGGAAAGATAAAACAAATGGATTCTCCTTGCCGCCGAACGAAATCAGTATCCTCTTGCCCCTTTTTTTTCAAGCGCTGGAACAACCTTGCCGAATATTTTTCCTTTTATTTGACCGATCCAAACATTTCCTATTTATCTCCAACGTTGGCTGCACCTTTCCTTCTTTGACAATAGAAAATCAGTCAATCTTTCTAAATAACTCAAACCGATCAGCCCTCTATCTTCCTTTTTTTGGCCAACTCTTTTTTTTATTACTTTCCTAACCGATCCAATCACCTTCCTTGTTTCAACGGACAACACTGCACGATAAAGTCAATTGACTAGAACGTGATGTCTCTCTTACCAAGAATCGCGGGATTCCTGTCCTTCAAAAACATGTAAGGCAAACCAGCTTTTCCTTCTTTCTCTCCAATATTGCCCGTAGCAGTATATTGAACTTTTTTTTTGTGACCGATCCAATCTCTCTTCGAATCTCTCTCGTTTTTTAAGGATCTTTTCTCAACTTTTTCTCTCCAAGATGAATCAGTCCGCAATGAACGGTGAAGAGATGATTGCAAAACACATCAAAAAGATCGTGACTTGTGGCAACAATGGATGAATGGTGGTGACGGCGATGAATAAAATAAGTGGCAGCAGAATATGACAATGAAGTGGATGATGATGTATACCGATGTGGCGTGAACAAAACGTGACTAGAACTCGAAACTCTAAAAGACTAGACACTAAAAACCAGCAACTCGACACACGATGCAACCAAAAATTCAACAATGCAAAAACTAAGTGATAATAGCGAAAGGCTCAGACTGTTTGGGACACGGATGAACTAATCTAACTCTTTTTTGGTGGCTTTTTCTTGGACTCTAGGTACGAAGAACATATGCAATCTAGACTATGAAAAACTGGAAATCTCACCGAGCAACCTGAAAACTGATACCACTTGATACAGGCGAGGGTCCCGATCTTTCGATGAGATGATAACTATCGATTTGGTGGAGACGACTTTGACGATCCGACTAAAAACGTGCACGACGTTGCGCCTTAGCAATCACTAAACCAACTCCGAGAGGTTATTGACCACGCTGGAGCACGATCAACCTGACCACGAAGGTCTATTCCTGCAAGCAATCGAAGAACAAGCAAGAATATGATTAAGCAATCTGAATATTGCGAGTATGGATGAAGTATTGATAAAAGTGGGGTTTCATAAGCGGTCTTGGTCTGGTCGTTGGACACAAACGAAGTACACGAAGTTGCAGCGAAGGCTAACTTTTAACTAAATAAAACCCAAGTCTAAACGAAGCCTTAAGGGCTATATATATAGGGAAAAGAGAGGGGATTTTGTCCACCCTTGGCAAGGTGGGACTAAAACACCTCCTAAGTCCTTTCCCCTATAATATGGACTCTAAAAATAGATTACGTGGGCCTGGCCCAAAATAAGGTGGCGCAACACCAATAATAAGCTATGGAGGAAATTTATGAAAGGCCATCTTGTATATTTCGTCCATCTTCTTGTATGTCATCATGGTGGCTTCAAAGTCCGGAAATCTCCACTTGAACCTCCGTTCTTGTTCTCTTTGCACGCACCTTCATCTCCGTGCTTGACCATGCTCCAATGTTCACCCTTCTTGTCCGTGCTAGGCCCTCCAATTGCAAGCAACACAAATGTATCTAAGTTAGGCAGCATCATATTCTCATGAACACTAGAAACATTACCAAGAAATGAAAGTACCTGATAATTTAATTGGCGTATCTGAGCTCTAGCAACTGTTCCAAGAGGTAAAACAACAGGGGATATGGGTGTCACTGTGGTAGCCATGTCCTCATCAGCCCCAATGCTTGTCGATCCTGCACTTCACGTTCAGCTTTACAAGCAAGATGGAATAAACGAGTGATATTAGTATACTCCTTATAGTCTAGAATGGACTGAATCTCTCTATTTAATCCACCCAAAAAACGTGCAAGCATAGCTTCATTCTCCTCAACAATACCACATCTAATCATGCCAGTTTGTAATTCCTGATAATATTCTTCTACAGAATTTTTCCCTTGTCTTAAACGCTGCAATTTTTGAAGCAATTCACGTTGATAATATGGTGGAACCCAACGCGTACGCATAGCAATTTTCAAAGCAGCCCAAGTAGTTGGAATAGGATATAATCTACAATGTTCAGACCACCATACACATGCAAAACTAGTGAAAGCACAAACAGCAGCAGCAACTCATCTCTCCTCAGGATATTGTAAACATGTAAATCATTGTTCAGTTTCTAACTCCCAAGTAAGATATATATCAGGAACATATCTACCCTCAAATGGTGGAATATTCAATTTCAGTTTAGGAATATGGACATCATCTCGTACCTGAGGTGGTGGTGCAGGCCTACCATTACGAATATATACCTGAGGTCGACCTGCTGGTGGTGGTACAGGTGGCTGCATGTAGTGCTGATTTTGATCAACCTCATCCTCATAATCTCCCACATAATCATCCTCCTCCGCATCAGCAGCAGGAGCCACAGAAGTATCAACAGCAGCACCAACAGTTTGGCCAAACACAAGAGGAACACGGCTTGCTCGGCGGAGGTCTGTTTCGCGACGTGGAGGTAGTCGTTGTTGTTGTTGTTGGAGAGGTGCGTTAGGTGAAGCGGGTGGTGGTGGTGGAAGACGCGTGAGCAATTCATTAAACTTGTTATCGAGCTTTGTTTCGAACGTCTTCTCAAGGCCAGTGATCTTCTCCATGGCCTCTTCAAAATTGTTCAGCAAATCTTGCACCTGTTCAGTCATCATTTGCTGAAACTTATCATGAAGCTCCTTGTTCGATGAATTCTCCCAGTCAATCTCGTCGGCTTGTGATCCTGGCATGGTTAGCAGCAATAGAAACACACAAGAATATGATCCTACAGACTACGAACAATGATAGAGGCAAAGGTGTCCCGTCTTTCGATGAGATGATGGATATCGCTTTGGTGGAAGTCGACTTTGATGATCCGACTACGAACGTGCGAGGACGTCGCGCCTTAGCAATTGCTAAACCAACTCCGAGAGGTTATTGACCACGCCGGAGCACGATCAACCTGACCACGAGGGTCTGTTTCCTTCGAGCAAACGAAGAACAAGCAAGAAACTAAGATTGCAATCTGGATATTGCGAATATAAGATGAAAGCTTTATTGATCAAGGTGGGGTTCTGTGACGCCTTTGTCTGGTCGTTGAACACAAACGAAGTACGCGAAGTTGCAGCTATGGCGAACTTTTAATCTAAACAAAACCCAAAGTCTAAACGATGCTCTAAGGGGTGTATATATGGAGGAAGAGGGGGGAATTTCGTGGCCCTTGGTGGAGGGGTCCGAAATCAACCCTATCTCTTGTTTCCCCACACATACGGACTCTAAAAATAGCCTATACTTATGTATTTCGAAATTATATGGGCCTGGCCCAATAATAAGGTGACGCAGCACCTAAAATAGCCCCGGGACGAAATTTATGAAGTGGCATCTTGTATATTTCGTCCAAGGCTTCATGCACCCATTATGGTGGCTTCAAAGTCCTGAAATCATCACTTGTAACTCCGTTCTTGTTTCCCTTGCGCATGCCATCATCTCCATGCTTGTTCTTGCTCCAATGTTCATCCTTCTCCAAGCTAGGCCCTTCATTTGTAAGCAAAACAAATGTATCCAATTTAGGCAGCATCATATTCTCATGAACATTAGAATCATTACCAAGAAACGAAAGTACCTGGTAATTTAGTTGGCGTGCACGAGCTCTAGTAATTGGTCCAGTATGTATAGCAGCAGGGGCTGTGGGTGTAACAATTGTATTGATGTCCTCATCAAACAAGTGGTGGTGGTGGGTGTCACAAACCCGTCAAGCAAAACTCAAATTCTTACCAGTTCTTACCCAGCAGCAGGCGGTGATCGGCAACCGTTGTAGTCAAAACTCTCAAAGCTTGGATAGAGCGATTACCAGGGAGAGTCAAACGCACGACGTAGATGTATGTGGAGCTGGGAAGGCTTATAATATGGTAGCAAAAAGGGTCAGCAATAATCAATTCAGAGATGCAAACTTGAATAAATGCTCAACGACGGTACTGTGCTGGTCCTAGGCTAGACTGTGCTAGAGACGCGAGCCTAGAACACCAACAAAATCACGGCGCGGCACGTAAACAAGGGAGGAGCACACTCTGAATTTTTTTTCTCTTTTTTTTTGCACTTTTTTTTCCTCTTTTTTTTTTGCTCCGCAACAAATTTTTTTCGAAAAATTCTACAAATGGTCTAAAAACTGCCTAGCCAGAATTTTCCAGACTTAGTTTTTTTTTGAAATTGGAACTATTTTTCTTCTGCGGATGGCTCGGAAGTTGGGGAGTCCTTCTCTGTCACGACTCGGAGTATCGCGTGATCTGGAAATCGAGAACAATGCAACAATTACTGGACTCGGACTAGGACTGGTGGCGGAGATGAATCTGGTGGAACTCGGACTAGTGGCGAAGATGAATCTGGTGGAACACGGACAGGTGGCGGATATATGTTGCAGGTAAACTCGGATTGGCGTGATGGCGGCGGATATGTGGTGGCGTATATGGATTCGGATTGACGGTGAATATGTGGTGGTGGTATATGGCCACAACGACGATGATGATGCGGTAGTGATATATGGCAGCGGCGACGTGACAACCTGTGAACAGAACTCAAAACTCTAAAAGACTAGACGCTAAGACCAGCAACTGGACACGACGATGCAACCGCAAATTCAACAAAGCAAATACAGAAAAGATTGTGCAAGGCTCAGATTGGTTCGGATGGGATGAACTAACCCTAATTTTTTTTGGCTTTTTCGTGGACTATAGGTATGAAGAACAGACTCGATCTAAACTACGAAAAACTGTAAAATCTCACCGAGCAACCTGGAAATCTGATACCACTTGATACAGGCAAAGGTGTCCCATCTTTCGATGAGATGATGGATATCGCTTTGGTGGAAGTCGACTTTGACGATCCGACTACGAACGTGCGAGGACGTCGCGCCTTAGCAATCGCTAAACCAACTCCGAGAGGTTATTGACCACGCCGGAGCACGATCAACCTGACCACGAGGGTCTGTTTCCTGCGAGCAAACGAAGAACAAGCAAGAAACTAAGATTGCAATCTGGATATTGCGAATATAAGATGAAAGCTTTATTGATCAAGGTGGGGTTCTGTGACGGCTTTGTCTGGTCGTTGAACACAAACGAAGTACGCGAAGTTGCAGCTATGGCGAACTTTTAATCCAAACAAAACCCAAAGTCTAAACGGTGCCCTAAGGGCTGTATATATGGAGGAAGAGAGGGGGAATTCCGTGGCCCTTGGTGGAGGGGTCCGAAATCAAAGATATCTCTTGTTTCCCCACACATACGGACTCTAAAAATAGCCTATACCTATGTATTTCGAAATTACATGGGCCTGGCCCAATAAAAAGGTGATGCAGCACCTATAATAGCCTCGAGACGAAATTTATGAAGTGGCATCTTGTATATTTCGTCCAAGGCTTCATGCACCCATTATGGTGGCTTCAAAGTCCTGAAATCATCACTTGTAACTCCGTTCTTGTTCCCCTTGCGCATGGCATCATCTCCATGCTTGTTCTTGCTCCAATGTTCATCCTTCTCCAAGCTAGGCCCTTCATTTGTAAGCAAAACAAATGTATCCAATTTAGGCAGCATCATATTCTCATGAACATTAGAATCATTACCAAGAAACGAAAGTACCTGATAATTTAATTGGCGTGCGCGAGCTCTAGTAATTGGTCCCGTATATGTAGCAGTAGGGGCTGTGGGTGTAATAATGATATTGATGTCCTCATCAAAATTGGTGGATGGGATGGTGGATAGCGGAAGGGATAATGATGCAGCGGTGGCGTGACTAATGTGAATAGAACTCGAAACTCTAAAGGAACTAGACACTAAGACCAGCAACTCGACACGGCGATGCAACCGATAATTCAATAATGCAAACAATGAAAAGAAAATTGTAAAGGCTCACACTGGCTTGGACAAAGGATGAATAGATCTAACTTTTTTGTGGCTTTTTCTTGGACAATAGGTAAGAAAATAAATCTAATCTAGGAAAAACTGGAAATTCTCAGCGAGCAACCTGAAAACTGATACCACTTGATAGAGGCGGGGGTGTCCCGTCTTTCGATGAGATGATGGATATCACTTTGGTGGAAGTCGATTTTGACGATCCGACTACGAACATGCGAGGACGTCGCGCCTTAGCAATCGCTAAACCAACTCCGAGAGGTTATTGACCACGCCGGAGCACGATCAACCTGACCACGAGGGTCTGTTTCCTACGAGCAAACGAAAAACAAGCAAGAAACTGAGATTGCAATCTGGATATTGCGAATATAAGATGAAAGCTTTATTGATCAAGGTGGGGTTCTGTGACGCCTTTGTCTGGTCGTTGAACACAAACGAAGTACGCGAAGTTGCAGCTATGGCGAACTTTTAATCTAAACAAAACCCAAGGAAAATGCTACTAGATGGATCTACTTATATAGGAGCAAGGGGTGGCGGCCAAGGAGGTGGGAGGACGTCCCAAGGTAGCCTAAAAGCAACCCTAGGTCGTACAAGGCTCATGGGCCCAAGTGGAGGTGATGCAACACCTTTGGACTTGTTGTTTGACTCGGATTCTGCTGCAGTGTCAGATTGTTTCGTCGATATCTCAATACTCCGGACGAATTTGAAGCTGAATCCAATTGGGTTGGAAAGAGCACGAAATCTAGTTTTCAACAAAAAAGAATCACCCAATTCGGAACCCGTATGAAAAAGTTGTTGGCGTTTTGAGTCAGGTATGTCTGTGCAGTCCGAATCTGAATCCAGAACGTGAGAGACTTGGACTCTATCTTCTCTTGGCCTAAAAGTGACGTCAGATAACTTTTTGAATAGACCTCAAACTTCTCCTTTTGCCTTATCTTCATATGTGGATTGTAAAAATGTCCCATACACCTGTAATTAGACAAAAGACAAAAGTGTGTGAAGTATTTTTGTTCTGGATAATATAAATAGATTATTGAATAGTTTGCACTAGAAATCACCTGACAAATATGCATGTATGCAATATTTTTGGTCGTATCCAAGGTAGTCATGTCCTCATCAGAGGGGCATCCCCGGCAAGGGCACCAAGCGCTGAGGCCATGCACACGGAGGAGGAGGAGGAGAACATGGGCGTCGGTGGCTTCGCCTCGACGCCAAACCTTGGCGGAGAAGGGACTTCCGCCTCTCAGCTCGGCATGGGTAAGCCACTCGCCCTCCTTTTCCGCTTACGTTCTTTCTTTCTTCTTTTTCTTACTGGTTTTTGCTCTTGGCCCCGCCATGTTTTCTTCTTGGTATCCAGACTTCCCCTCGACGGATGCAGAGGACATACACACCGTCATTAAGGACGTCACCGAGGATGCCGCGGCGCAGGACGAGAAGATCGCTGCTGAGGAAAGCGCCAAGGGCGCTACTGAGGATGCCGCCAAGGAGCACGTCGAGGAACCCCACAAGGGACCTTCCGGGGAAGCCGGCAAGGCCGCTGCCGAGGAGGTGGTGTTTGATGACCTGCCCTCCTCCTTTGCTGCCTCCGGCTCCGGCAGGTACCTGAGGGTGAGCGATGACCTCTTCGTCCACCTCCTAGGCGCGTCGAGCACCAGGGCTCCCCTTGAGTGAGAGGTGTTCGACAGGAGGTGCTTGCCGCTGCCGGGCTCGAGGTCGTCGATGAGCCGGGCGTTGGTGGCGACGGCTCCCAGGAGGAGCGGCTTCTCCAGGCCATGGGCACCAGCTTCCGGAAGCTCCAGGCGCTCCACCATGCTTGTTTGGACAAGGCCAAGTCCAAGACGGCGGTGGTGGAGAAGGCGGAGGCGGACTTCGAGGGGCGTGTCACCGAGGCGCAGGACTGGTTCCGCCAGGCTCAAGACGAGCTGAAGGCCGCCCAGGGCGAGCCGGCCAAGCGTGATGTGGAGCTCACCATGAAGCTGGCCGACGTCGAGAAGGCCCAAGAGACGGCGAAGAACTTGGCCGCCGAAGCCGAAGCCGTCTGGACCCAGCACAAGGCCGCACTAAACTCCGAGGAGCTTGCCGCCATGCTCCGTGGCAAGGATGAAGAGGTGGACAAGCTTGTTGCACAGCGGACCCAAGAGCTAGAGCAGAGGCATCAGGAGGCACTCGATGCCCAGGCTCTGGTTCATGCCGGCAAGGTGAAGGAGCTGGAGGAGCATATTTTGAAGATGTCCAAGGAGAAGAACACGCTCAACGACGCCCTGGTGGAGGCGCAGGGCACGGTCGTCAGCAAGGCCAGAGAACTCTCCGAAGCCAACAACTCCATCAGAGACCTCAAGCTGAAGCAGGGGGATCTCGAGAAGATGTTGTCGGAGGACAAAGCCCGAGAGGGGATCCTGACCAAGGACCTGGAGACCGAGAAGTAGCTGCGGATGAACGAGACCGCCAACCTCAACGACCACGTGGCGGGCGAGAAGCGTTGGCTCGAACACCTTGCCGCTTTCGCGGACTCGGCCGCCACGCAGCTGGGCACCATGGGGATGCCAGACATGAGGTACGCCCTAGAGACGAGCCTGATCCCCAACGCCAAACTGACCCTGTACTTTGAGAGGGTCGTCAGCACCCTAGAGCGGCTTCACTCCAACCGGGCGGCCTCCCTGGCCGAGGAGTCCCGGATGCTGATGAGGACATCAATACCATTGTTACACCCACAGCCCCTACTGCTACATATACGGGACCAATTACTAGAGCTCGCGCACGCCAATTAAATTATCAGGTACTTTCGTTTCTTGGTAATGATTCTAATGTTCATGAGAATATGATGCTGCCTAAATTGGATACATTTGTTTTGCTTACAAATGAAGGGCCTAGCTTGGAGAAGGATGAACATTGGAGCAAGAACAAGCATGGAGATGATGCCATGCGCAAGGGGAACAGGAACGGAGTTACAAGTGATGATTTCAGGACTTTGAAGCCACCATAATGTGTGCATGAAGCCTTGGACGAAATATACAAGATGCCACTTCATAAATTTCATCCCGAGGCTATTATAGGTGCTGCGTCACCTTTTTATTTGGCCAGGCCCATGTAATTTTGAAATACATAGGTATAGGCTATTTTTAGAGTCCGTATGTGTGGGGAAACAAGAGATAGGGTTGATTTCGGACCCCTCCACCAAGGGCCACGAAATTCCCCCTCTCTTCCTCCATATATACAGCCCTTAGGGCACCGTTTAGACTTTGGGTTTTGTTTAGATTAAAAGTTCGCCATAGCTGCAACTTCGCGTACTTCGTTTGTGTTCAACGACCAGACAAAGGCGTCACAGAACCCCACCTTGATCAATAAAGCTTTCATCTTATATTCGCAATATCCAGATTGCAATCTTAGTTTCTTGCTTGTTCTTCGTTTGCTCGCAGGAAACAGACCCTCGTGGTCAGGTTGATCGTGCTCCGGCGTGGTCAATAACCTCTCGGAGTTGGTTTAGCGATTGCTAAGGCGCGACGTCCTCGCACGTTCGTAGTCGGATCGTCAAAGTCGACTGCCACCAAAGCGATATCCATCATCTCATCGAAAGACGGGACACCTTTGCCTCTATCAAGTGGTATCAGATTTCCAGGTTGCTCGGTGAGATTTTACAGTTTTTCGTAGTTTAGATCGAGTCTGTTCTTCATACCTATAGTCCACGAAAAAGCCAAAAAAAAATTTAGGGTTAGTTCATCCCATCCGAACCAATCTGAGCCTTGCATAATCTTTTCTGTATTTGCTTTGTTGAATTTGCGGTTGCATCATCGTGTCCAGTTGTTGGTCTTAGCGTCTAGTCTTTTAGAGTTTCGAGTTCTGTTCACACGTTGTCACGTCGCCGCTGCCATATATCACCACCGCATCATCATCGTCGTTGTTGCCATAGACCACCACCACATATTCACCGTCAATCCGAATCCATATACGCCACCACATATCCGCCGCCATCACGCCAATCCGAGTTCACCTGCAGCATATATCCGCCACCTGTCCGTGTTCCACCAGATTCATCTCCGCCACCAGTCCGAGTTCCACCAGATTCATCTCCGCCACCAGTCCTAGTCCGAGTCCAGTAATTGTTGCATTGTTCTCGATTTCCAGATCACGCGACACTCCGAGTCGTGACAGAGAAGGACTCCCCAACTTCCGAGCCATCTGCAGAAGAAAAATAGTTCCAATTTCAAAAAAAAAACTAAGTCTGGAAAATTCTGGCTAGGCAGTTTTTAGACCATTTGTAGAATTTTTCGAAAAAAATTTGTTGCGGAGCAAAAAAAAAAGAGGAAAAAAAAGTGCAAAAAAAAGAGAAAAAAAATTCAGAGTGTGCTCCTCCCTTGTTTACGTGCCGCGCCGTGATTTTGTTGGTGTTCTAGGCTCGCGTCTCTAGCACAGTCTAGCCTAGGACCAGCACAATACCGTCATTGAGCGTTTATTCAACTTTGCATCTCTGAATTGATTATTGCTGACCCTTTTTGCTACCATATTATAAGCCTTCCCAGCTCCACATACATCTACGTCGTGCGTTTGACTCTCCCTGGTAATCGCTCTATCCAAGGTTTGAGAGTTTTGACTACAACGGTTGCCGATCACCGCCTGCTGCTGGGTAAGAACTGGTAAGAATTTGAGTTTTGCTTGACGGGTTTGTGACACCCACCACCACCACTTGTTCGTAGTCTGTAGGATCATATTCTTGTGTGTTTCTATTGCTGCTAACCATGCCAGGATCACAAGCCGACGAGATTGACTGGGAGAATTTATCGAACAAGGAGCTTCATGATAAGTTTCAGCAAATGATGACTGAACAGGTGCAAGATGTGCTGAACAATTTTGAAGAGGCCATGGAGAAGATCACTGGCCTTGAGAAGACGTTCGAAACAAAGCTCGGTAACAAGTTTAATGAATTGCTCGCGCGTCTTCCACCACCACCACCCGC
>NW_025229561.1:0-21418 GCF_018294505.1 Triticum aestivum | reverse complement strand
AGTTTCCTTGGCGGAAGTAAATAGACAACTTCATGGTTTAATTGAACTTTTTTGCTTCCACGATTTCTTGGTCCATTGAATAAAAGGCAGTTACAACTTTCAAGGTTTAGTTTGTATTCCACTTTTTACAATATGAAAAGTAAGCACTAGATGTTTTTACAAGAAAAGTAAGTACTAGTTTTGATATTTTCTTTTCACATATTTTGATTGACCTATCTGAAAATTTGTGCAAATTTATGGAAGATAACCCAATCATACATTAAGGAATGCATCGAAGCAACGAACATGTCGAGGTATAAAGTAACTGTAGAAAAATATATGGAATAGTTTTTTTCTAAAAAAAATTCCTGATTTGGTGATAAGATGAACATGATTAATTCTTGGCTTTAGTTTGGACAAATTGCTTAACCTATTGGATACTAAATCAAGAAATAGTAAAATTGGACTATTGCATTATTTTTGTAATGTATGCACTTCGCAGTGTGAAAGTGGTATTCACACACAGTTTTCGCATGGTAGAGTAACTCGAGAAATCTTCACTACCAAACATACTTAAATTATTTGAACCTAGTTTTTTTTCCTATTGAAATTCTAGTTACAGTTTGTTGTAGGTGTGGTTAAATGTGTACACATGATCATTTTGTGTGCTAACATATATGCGAACTAATTTCCGTGAACATCTACAGTTTTGAACAATGTGTCTATTGATTTCAATTGCATGTATGATACAATGATGATATTAATGCCAATTATAGTACAAGGCTATATGTACTAGATATTTGTTTACAGTTGCTCACTCTGCTCTTGATTTTGATAGATGAGTCAATTCTCTATTTTAAAAGCATTGATATAGACGGCATATAAATTCTATGGTTCTCTCAAGGCTAATTATCAGTTTGTCTCAAGATTGATATTTAGCTCAGTGGCTGCATTCTTTAATGTCTAATTGGTTAAAGGTAGTAGTTTGGATAATCTGATCTTAATTGAGATCACATAGATGCAATTTTCTTTCGATACTAAAGCCCTTCTAATGGTTGAAATGAGCCTAGAGTTGGAGTGAAGCTTTGTATCTAACTCTAAATGAGCTTATTTTCTGAACATACCCTATGGAGTTGCGTTCTGCTAGGTATCGCTTCTAGCGAGCACTAACTTGGCACCACCTACACACATTTTTCACTCACCCTTTTGTTGGGCAACGCACTTTTGAGGCTCGCCGATCATTGTTCAATCTATGCCGTTAGTTTTTTCTTTACGTATCCTAACATATCATTAACTTTTTTCACATACATATTGAAATATATTTAAAAATGAATGGATTGAAGAAATGTTCACAAATTAAAAATGTTTGCTAATTTGAATATTTTCATAATTTTTTTAAAAAGTCTCAGGGGGGGGGGCACACCCCGGAGACGCGTGCTGGGCGTTTGCAACCACCTCAACACTTCCAGATTTGTGAGAGGCCGCCTACGCAAGATTTGACGGTATGCTAGCCCCCGGAGGCCGCCGGCCACAGTCGTAGACGTGCGAAGAGCAATCCGCGTAGAGGGAAGTGTTCAGATACTTCTCCATCACAAAAAATTATGAAAAATTACCATCAGTCCTATAGCACATGTGCCCACGTTGTGTAAAAAACTCATGATTTTATCGCGCTCCAAGTATTTAATAATATTCACGCTGCATCGTTACCGCAGAACGTCTACTACCGTTTCATTGCCGTCCGTGAGGGGGGCCACAACCCGGAGACGCGTGCCGCCTCTTCGGACATGCCACAACACCACCCCGCATGTATGAGGGCCCGGTCCGACGCTCCGGTGGCATTGCTACCCCCCAGGGCCCCCGTCCCGGCTAACCCTGTAGCGTTTGACCACGGGATCTAGCCCTTTGACTTTGCACGGACGGGCTTTGACCAGTGGACCTCTCCACCCGGTTGTGTTAGGTCGGCCCAGAGGAACACTTTGGAGCAACATCCGGGCCAAACCCACAGCTACATCCACTCCGTGTAGACCCGACGCGTCCGTTTCCCCCCTCGAGGTGCCGGCGGCGGCGGCGTCCGTGAGGGGGGGGGCACACCCCGGAGACGCGTGCTGGGCGTTTGCAACCACCTCAACACTTCCAGATTTGTGAGAGGCCGCCTACGCAAGATTTGACGGTATGCTAGCCCCCGGAGGCCGCCGGCCACAGTCGTAGACGTGCGAAGAGCAATCCGCGTAGAGGGAAGTGTTCAGATACTTCTCCATCACAAAAAATTATGAAAAATTACCATCAGTCCTATAGCACATGTGCCCACGTTGTGTAAAAAACTCGTGATTTTATCGCGCTCCAAGTATTTAATAATATTCACGCTGCACCGTTACCGCAGAACGTCTACTACCGTTTCATTGCCGTCCGTGAGGGGGGCCACAACCCGGAGACGCGTGCCGCATCTTCGGACATGCCACAACACCACCCCGCATGTATGAGGGCCCGGTACGACGCTCCGGTGGCATTGCTACCCCCCAGGGCCCCCGTCCCGGCTAACCCTGTAGCGTTTGACCACGGGATCTAGCCCTTTGACTTTGCACGGACGGGCTTTGACCAGTGGACCTCTCCACCCGGTTGTGTTAGGTCGGCCCAGAGGAACACTTTGGAGCAACATCCGGGCCAAACCCACAGCTACATCCACTCCGTGTAGACCCGACGCGTCCGTTTCCCCCCTCCAGGTGCCGACGGCGGCGGCGTCCGTGAGGGGGGGGGCACACCCCGGAGACGCGTGCTGGGCGTTTGCAACCACCTCAACACTTCCAGATTTGTGAGAGGCTGCCTACGCAAGATTTGACGGTATGCTAGCCCCCGGAGGCCGCCGGCCACAGTCGTAGACGTGCGAAGAGCAATCCGCGTAGAGGGAAGTGTTCAGATACTTCTCCATCACAAAAAATTATGAAAAATTGCCATCAGTCCTATAGCACATGTGCCCACGTTGTGTAAAAAACTCATGATTTTATCGCGCTCCAAGTATTTAATAATATTCACGCTGCATCGTTACCGCAGAACGTCTACTACCGTTTCATTGCCGTCCGTGAGGGGGGCCACAACCCGGAGACGCGTGCCGCCTCTTCGCACATGCCACAACACCACCCCGCATGTATGAGGGCCCGGTACGACGCTCCGGTGGCATTGCTACCCCCCAGGGCCCCCGTCCCGGCTAACCCTGTAGCGTTTGACCACGGGATCTAGCCCTTTTACTTTGCACGGACGGGCTTTGACCAGTGGACCTCTCCACCCGGTTGTGTTAGGTCGGCCCAGAGGAACACTTTGGAGCAACATCCGGGCCAAACCCACAGCTACATCCACTCCGTGTAGACCCGACGCGTCCGTTTCCCCCCTCCAGGTGCCGGCGGCGGCGGCGTCCGTGAGGGGGGGGGGCACACCCCGGAGACGCGTGCTGGGCGTTTGCAACCGCCTCAACACTTCCAGATTTGTGAGAGGCCGCCTACGCAAGATTTGACGGTATGCTAGCCCCCGGAGGCCGCCGGCCACAGTCGTAGACGTGCGAAGAGCAATCCGCGTAGAGGGAAGTGTTCAGATACTTCTCCATCACAAAAAATTATGCAAAATTACCATCAGTCCTATAGCACATGTGCCCACGTTGTGTAAAAAACTCATGATTTTATCGCGCTCCAAGTATTTAATAATATTCACGCTGCATCGTTACCGCAGAACGTCTACTACCGTTTCATTGCCGTCCGTGAGGGGGGCCATAACCCGGAGACGTGTGCCGCCTCTTCGGACATGCCACAACACCACCCCGCATGTATGAGGGCCCGGTACGACGCTCCGGTGGCATTGCTACCCCCCAGGGCCCCCGTCCCGGCTAACCCTGTAGCGTTTGACCACGGGATCTAGCCCTTTGACTTTGCACGGACGGGCTTTGACCAGTGGACCTCTCCACCCGGTTGTGTTAGGTCGGCCCAGAGGAACACTTTGGAGCAACATCCGGGCCAAACCCACAGCTACATCCACTCCGTGTAGACCCGACGCGTCCGTTTCCCCCCTCCAGGTGCCGGCGGCGGCGGCGTCCGTGAGGGGGGGGGGCACACCCCGGAGACGCGTGCTGGGCGTTTGCAACCACCTCAACACTTCCAAATTTGTGAGAGGCCGCCTACGCAAGATTTGACGGTATGCTAGCCCCCGGAGGCCGCCGGCCACAGTCGTAGACGTGCGAAGAGCAATCCGCGTAGAGGGAAGTGTTCAGATACTTCTCCATCACAAAAAATTATGAAAAATAACCATCAGTCCTATAGCACATGTGCCCACGTTGTGTAAAAAACTCATGATTTTATCGCGCTCCAAGTATTTAATAATATTCACGCTGCATCGTTACCGCAGAACGTCTACTACCGTTTCATTGCCGTCCGTGAGGGGGGCCACAACCCGGAGACGCGTGCCGCCTCTTCGGACATGCCACAACACCACCCCGCATGTATGAGGGCCCGGTACGACGCTCCGGTGGCATTGCTACCCCCCAGGGCCCCCGTCCCGGCTAACCCTGTAGCGTTTGACCACGGGATCTAGCCCTTTGACTTTGCACGGACGGGCTTTGACCAGTGGACCTCTCCACCCGGTTGTGTTAGGTCGGCCCAGAGGAACACTTTGGAGCAACATCCGGGCCAAACCCACAGCTACATCCACTCCGTGTAGACCCGACGCGTCCGTTTCCCCCCTCCAGGTGCCGGCGGCGGCGGCGTCCGTGAGGGGGGGGGGGCACACCCCGGAGACGCGTGCTGGGCGTTTGCAACCGCCTCAACACTTCCAGATTTGTGAGAGGTCGCCTACGCAAGATTTGACGGTATGCTAGCCCCCGGAGGCCGCCGGCCACAGTCGTAGACGTGCGAAGAGCAATCCGCGTAGAGGGAAGTGTTCAGATACTTCTCCATCACAAAAAATTATGAAAAATTACCATCAGTCCTATAGCACATGTGCCCACGTTGTGTAAAAAACTCATGATTTTATCGCGCTCCAAGTATTTAATAATATTCACGCTGCATCGTTACCGCAGAACGTCTACTACCGTTTCATTGCCGTCCGTGAGGGGGGCCACAACCCGGAGACGCGTGCCGCCTCTTCGGACATGCCACAACACCACCCCGCATGTATGAGGGCCCGGTACGACGCTCCGGTGGCATTGCTACCCCCCAGGGCCCCCGTCCCGGCTAACCCTGTAGCGTTTGACCACGGGATCTAGCCCTTTGACTTTGCACGGACGGGCTTTGACCAGTGGACCTCTCCACCCGGTTGTGTTAGGTCGGCCCAGAGGAAGACTTTGGAGCAACATCCGGGCCAAACCCACAGCTACATCCACTCCGTGTAGACCCGACGCGTTCGTTTCCCCCCTCCAGGTGCCGGCGGCGGCGGCGTCCGTGAGTGGGGGGGCACACCCCGGAGACGCGTGCTGGGCGTTTGCAACCGCCTCAACACTTCCAGATTTGTGAGAGGCCGCCTACGCAAGATTTGACGGTATGCTAGCCCCCGGAGGCCGCCGGCCACAGTCATAGACGTGGGAAGAGCAATCCGCGTAGAGGGAAGTGTTCAGATACTTCTCCATCACAAAAAATTATGAAAAATTACCATCAGTCCTATAGCACATGTGCCCACGTTGTGTAAAAAACTCATGATTTTATCGCGCTCCAAGTATTTAATAATATTCACGCTGCATCGTTACCGCAGAACGTCTACTCCCGTTTCATTGCCGTCCGTGAGGGGGGCCACAACCCGGATATGCGTGCCGCCTCTTCGGACATGCCACAACACCACCCCGCATGTATGAGGGCCCGGTACGACGCTCCGGTGGCATTGCTACCCCCCAGGGCCCCCGTCCCGGCTAACCCTGTAGCGTTTGACCACGGGATCTAGCCCTTTGACTTTGCACGGACGGGCTTTGACCAGTGGACCTCTCCACCCGGTTGTGTTAGGTCGGCCCAGAGGAACACTTTGGAGCAACATCCGGGCCAAACCCACAGCTACATCCACTCCGTGTAGACCCGACGCGTCCGTTTCCCCCCTCCAGGTGCCGGCGGCGGCGGCGTCCGTGAGGGGGGGGGCACACCCCGGAGACGCGTGCTGGGCGTTTGCAACCGCCTCAACACTTCCAGATTTGTGAGAGGTCGCCTACGCAAGATTTGACGGTATGCTAGCCCCCGGAGGCCGCCGGCCACAGTCGTAGACGTGCGAAGAGCAATCCGCGTAGAGGGAAGTGTTCAGATACTTCTCCATCACAAAAAATTATGAAAAATTACCATCAGTCCTATAGCACATGTGCCCACGTTGTGTAAAAAACTCATGATTTTATCGCGCTCCAAGTATTTAATAATATTCACGCTGCATCGTTACCGCAGAACGTCTACTACCGTTTCATTGCCGTCCGTGAGGGGGGCCACAACCCGGAGACGCGTGCCGCCTCTTCGGACATGCCACAACACCACCCCGCATGTATGAGGGCCCGGTCCGACGCTCCGGTGGCATTGCTACCCCCCAGGGCCCCCGTCCCGGCTAACCCTGTAGCGTTTGACCACGGGATCTAGCCCTTTGACTTTGCACGGACGGGCTTTGACCAGTGGACCTCTCCACCCGGTTGTGTTAGGTCGGCCCAGAGGAACACTTTGGAGCAACATCCGGGCCAAACCCACAGCTACATCCACTCCGTGTAGACCCGACGCGTCCGTTTCCCCCCTCCAGGTACCGGCGGCGGCGGCGTCCGTGAGGGGGGGGGGCACACCCCGGAGACACGTGCTGGGCGTTTGCAACCACCTCAACACTTCTAGATTTGTGAGAGGCCGCCTACGCAAGATTTGACGGTATGCTAGCCCCCGGAGGCCGCCGGCCACAGTCGTAGACGTGCGAAGAGCAATCCGCGTAGAGGGAAGTGTTCAGATAGTTCTCCATCACAAAAAATTATGAAAAATTACCATGAGTCCTATAGCACATGTGCCCATGTTGTGTAAAAAACTCATGATTTTATCGCGCTCCAAGTATTTAATAATATTCACGCTGCACCGTTACCGCAGAACGTCTACTACCGTTTCATTGCCGTCCGTGAGGGGGGCCACAACCCGGAGACGCGTGCCGCCTCTTCGGACATGCCACAACACCACCCCGCATGTATGAGGGCCCGGTACGACGCTCCGGTGGCATTGCTACCCCCCAGGGCCCCCGTCCCGGCTAAGCCTGTAGCGTTTGACCACGGGATCTAGCCCTTTGACTTTGCACGGACGGGCTTTGACCAGTGGACCTCTCCACCCGGTTGTGTTAGGTCGGCCCAGAGGAACACTTTGGAGCAACATCCGGGCCAAACCCACAGCTACATCCACTCCGTGTAGACCCGACGCGTCCGTTTCCCCCCTCCAGGTGCCGGCGGCGGTGGCGTCCGTGAGGGGGGGGGCACACCCCGGAGACGCGTGCTGGGCGTTTGCAACCGCCTCAACACTTCTAGATTTGTGAGCGGCCGCCTACGCAAGATTTGACGGTATGCTAGCCCCCGGAGGCCGCCGGCCACAGTCGTAGACGTGCGAAGAGCAATCCGCGTAGAGGGAAGTGTTCAGATACTTCTCCATCACAAAAAATTATGAAAAATTGCCATCAGTCCTATAGCACATGTGCCCACGTTGTGTAAAAAACTCATGATTTTATCGCGCTCCAAGTATTTAATAATATTCACGCTGCATCGTTACCGCAGAACGTCTACTACCGTTTCATTGCCGTCCGTGAGGGGGGCCACAACCCGGAGAAGCGTGTCGCCTCTTCGGACATGCCACAACACCACCCCGCATGTATGAGGGCCCGGTACGACGCTCCGGTGGCATTGCTACCCCCCAGGGCCCCCGTCCCGGCTAACCCTGTAGAGTTTGACCACGGGATCTAGCACTTTGACTTTGCACGGACGGGCTTTGACCAGTGGACCTCTCCACCCGGTTGTGTTAGGTCGGCCCAGAGGAACACTTTGGAGCAACATCCGGGCCAAACCCACAGCTACATCCACTCCGTGTAGACCCGACGCGTCCGTTTCCCCCCTCCAGGTGCCGGCGGCGGCGGCGTCCGTGAGGGGGGGGCACACCCCGGAGACGCGTGCTGGGCGTTTGCAACCGCCTCAACACTTCCAGATTTGTGAGAGGCTGCCTACGCAAGATTTGACGGTATGCTAGCCCCCGGAGGCCGCCGGCCACAGTCGTAGACGTGCGAAGAGCAATCCGCGTAGAGGGAAGTGTTCAGATACTTCTCCATCACAAAAAATTATGAAAAATTGCCATCAGTCCTATAGCACATGTGCCCACGTTGTGTAAAAAACTCATGATTTTATCGCGCTCCAAGTATTTAATAATATTCACGCTGCATCGTTACCGCAGAACGTCTACTACCGTTTCATTGCCGTCCGTGAGGGGGGCCACAACCCGGAGACGCGTGCCGCCTCTTCGGACATGCCACAACACCACCCCGCATGTATGAGGGCCCGGTACGACGCTCCGGTGGCATTGCTACCCCCCAGGGCCCCCGTCCCGGCTAACCCTGTAGCGTTTGACCACGGGATCTAGCCCTTTTACTTTGCACGGACGGGCTTTGACCAGTGGACCTCTCCACCCGGTTGTGTTAGGTCGGCCCAGAGGAACACTTTGGAGCAACATCCGGGCCAAACCCACAACTACATCCACTCCGTGTAGACCCGACGCGTCCGTTTCCCCCCTCCAGGTGCCGGCGGCGGCGGCGTCCGTGAGGGGGGGGGCACACCCCGGAGACGCGTGCTGGGCGTTTGCAACCGCCTCAACACTTCCAGATTTGTGAGAGGCTGCCTACGCAAGATTTGACGGTATGCTAGCCCCCGGAGGCCGCCGGCCACAGTCGTAGACGTGCGAAGAGCAATCCGCGTAGAGGGAAGTGTTCAGATACTTCTCCATCACAAAAAAATATGAAAAATTACCATTAGTCCTATAGCACATGTGCCCACGTTGTGTAAAAAACTCATGATTTTATCGCGCTCCAAGTATTTAATAATATTCACGCTGCATCGTTACCGCAGAACGTCTACTACCGTTTCATTGCCGTCCGTGAGCGGGGCCACAACCCGGAGACGCGTGCCGCCTCTTCGAACATGCCACAACACCACCCCGCATGTATGAGGGCCCGGTACGACGCTCCAGTGGCATTGCTACCCCCCAGGGCCCCCGTCCCGGCTAACCCTGTAGCGTTTGACCACGGGATCTAGCCCTTTGACTTTGCACGGACGGGCTTTGACTAGTGGACCTCTCCACCCGGTTGTGTTAGGTCGGCCCAGAGGAACACTTTGGAGCAACATCCGGGCCAAACCCACAGCTACATCCACTCCGTGTAGACCCGACGCGTCCGTTTCCCCCCTCCAGGTGCCGGCGGCGGCGGCGTCCGTGAGGGGGGGGGCACACCCCGGAGACGCGTGCTGGGCGTTTGCAACCGCCTCAACACTTCCAGATTTGTGAGAGGCCGCCTACGCAAGATTTGACGGTATGCTAGCCCCCGGAGGCCGCCGACCACAGTCGTAGACGTGCGAAGAGCAATTCGCGTAGAGGGAAGTGTTCAGATACTTCTCCATCACAAAAAATTATGAAAAATTACCATCAGTCCTATAGCACATGTGCCCACGTTGTGTAAAAAACTCATGATTTTATCGCGCTCCAAGTATTTAATAATATTCACGCTGCATCGTTACCGCAGAACGTCTACTACCGTTTCATTGCCGTCCGTGAGGGGGGCCACAACCCGGAGACGCGTGCCGCCTCTTCGGACATGCCACAACACCACCCCGCATGTATGAGGGCCCGGTATGACGCTCCGGTGGCATTGCTACCCCCCAGGGCCCCCGTCCCGGCTAACCCTGTAGCGTTTGACCACGGGATCTAGCCCTTTGACTTTGCACGGACGGGCTTTGACCAGTGGACCTCTCCACCCGGTTGTGTTAGGTCGGCCCAGAGGAACACTTTGGAGCAACATCCGGGCCAAACCCACAGCTACATCCACTCCGTGTAGACCCGACGCGTCCGTTTCCCCCCTCCAGGTGCCGGCGGCGGCGGCGTCCGTGAGGGGGGGGGCACACACCGGAGACGCGTGCTGGGCGTTTGCAACCGCCTCAACACTTCAAAATTTGTGAGAGGCCGCCTACGCAAGATTTGACGGTATGCTAGCCCCCGGAGGCCGCCGGCCACAGTCGTAGACGTGAGAAGAGCAATCCGCGTAGAGGGAAGTGTTCAGATACTTCTCCATCACGAAAAATTATGAAAAATTACCATCAGTCCTATAGCACATGTGCCCACGTTGTGTAAAAAACTCATGATTTTATCGCGCTCCAAGTATTTAATAATATTCACGCTGCATCGTTACCGCAGAACGTCTACTACCGTTTCATTGCCGTCCGTGAGGGGGGCCACAACCCGGAGACGCGTGCCGCCTCTTCGGACATGCCACAACACCACCCCGCATGTATGAGGGCCCGGTACGACGCTCCGGTGGCATTGCTACCCCCCAGGGCCCCCGTCCCGGCTAACCCTGTAGCGTTTGACCACGGGATCTAGCCCTTTGACTTTGCACGGACGGGCTTTGACCAGTGGACCTCTCCACCCGGTTGTGTTAGGTCGGCCCAGAGGAACACTTTGGAGCAACATCTGGGCCAAACCCACAGCTACATCCACTCCGTGTAGACCCGACGCGTCCGTTTCCCCCCTCCAGGTGCCGGCGGCGGCGGCGTCCGTGAGGGGGGGGGCACACCCCGGAGACGCGTGCTGGGAGTTTGCAACCGCCTCAACACTTCCAGATTTGTGAGAGGCCGCCTACGCAAGATTTGACGGTATGCTAGCCCCCGGAGGCCGCCGGCCATAGTCGTAGACGTGCGAAGAGCAATCCGCGTAGAGGGAAGTGTTCAGATACTTCTCCCTCACAAAAAATTATGAAAAATTACCATCAGTCCTATAGCACATGTGCCCACGTTGTGTAAAAAACTCATGATTTTATCGCGCTCCAAGTATTTAATAATATTCACGCTGCATCGTTACCGCAGAACGTCTACTACCGTTTCATTGCCGTCCGTGAGGGGGGCCACAACCCGGAGAAGCGTGCCGCCTCTTCGGACATGCCACAACACCACCGCGCATGTATGAGGGCCCGGTACGACGCTCCGGTGGCATTGCTACCCCCCAGGGCCCCCGTCCCGGCTAACCCTGTAGCGTTTGACCACGGGATCTAGCCCTTTGACTTTGCACGGACGGGCTTTGACTAGTGGACCTCTCCACCCGGTTGTGTTAGGTCGGCCCAGAGGAACACTTTGGAGCAACATCCGGGCCAAACCCACAGCTACATCCACTCCGTGTAGACCCGACGCGTCCGTTTCCCCCCTCCAGGTGCCGGCGGCGGCGGCGTCCGTGAGGGGGGGGGCACACCCCGGAGACGCGTGCTGGGCGTTTGCAACCGCCTCAACACTTCCAGATTTGTGAGAGGCCGCCTACGCAAGATTTGACGGTATGCTAGCCCCCGGAGGCCGCCGACCACAGTCGTAGACGTGCGAAGAGCAATTCGCGTAGAGGGAAGTGTTCAGATACTTCTCCATCACAAAAAATTATGAAAAATTACCATCAGTCCTATAGCACATGTGCCCACGTTGTGTAAAAAACTCATGATTTTATCGCGCTCCAAGTATTTAATAGTATTCACGCTGCATCGTTACCGCAGAACGTCTACTACCGTTTCATTGCCGTCCGTGAGGGGGGCCACAACCCGGAGAAGCGTGCCGCCTCTTCGGACATGCCACAACACCACCGCGCATGTATGAGGGCCCGGTACGACGCTCCGGTGGCATTGCTACCCCCCAGGGCCCCCGTCCCGGCTAACCCTGTAGCGTTTGACCACGGGATCTAGCCCTTTGACTTTGCACGAACGGGCTTTGACCAGTGGACCTCTCCACCTGGTTGTGTTAGGTCGGCCCAGAGGAACACTTTGGAGCAACATCCGGGCCAAACCCACAGCTACATCCACTCCGTGTAGACCCGACGCGTCCGTTTCCCCCCTCCAGGTGCCGGCGGCGGCGGCGTCCGTGAGGGGGAGGGGCACATCCCGGAGACGCGTGCTGGGCGTTTGCAACCGCCTCAACACTTCCAGATTTGTGAGAGGCCGCCTACGCAAGATTTGACGGTATGCTAGCCCCCGGAGGCCGCCGGCCACAGTCGTAGACGTGCGAAGAGCAATCCGCGTAGAGGGAAGTGTTCAGATACTTCTCCATCACAAAAAATTATGAAAAATTACCATCAGTCCTATAGCACATGTGCCAACGTTGTGTATAAAACTCATGATTTTATCGCGCTCCAAGTATTTAATAATATTCACGCTGCATCGTTACCGCCGAACGTCTACTACCGTTTCATTGCCGTCCGTGAGGGGGGCCACAACCCAAAGACGCGTGCCGCCTCTTCGGACATGCCACAACACCACCCCGCATGTATGAGGGCCCGGTACGACGCTCCGGTGGCATTGCTACCCCCCAGGGCCCCCGTCCCGGCTAACCCTATAGCGTTTGACCACGGGATCTAGCCCTTTGACTTTGCACGGACGGGCTTTGACCAGTGGACCTCTCCACCCGGTTGTGTTAGGTCGGCCCAGAGGAACACTTTGGAGCAACATCCGGGCCAAACCCACAGCTACATCCACTCCGTGTAGACCCGACGCGTCCGTTTCCCCCCTCCAGGTGCCGGCGGCGGCGGCGGCCGTGAGGGGGGGGGCACACCCCGGAGACGCGTGCTGGGCGTTTGCAACCGCCTCAACACTTCCAGATTTGTGAGAGGCCGCCTACGCAAGATTTGACGGTATGCTAGCCCCCGGAGGCCGCCGGCCACAGTCGTAGACGTGCGAAGAGCAATCCGCGTAGAGGGAAGTGTTCAGATACTTCTCCATCACAAAAAATTATGAAAAATTACCATCAGTCCTATAGCACATGTGCCCACGTTGTGTAAAAAACTCATGATTTTATCGCGCTCCAAGTATTTAATAATATTCACGCTGCATCGTTACCGCAGAACGTCTACTACCGTTTCATTGCCGTCCGTGAGGGGGGCCACAAACCGGAGACGCGTGCCGCCTCTTCGGACATGCCACAACACCACCCCGCATGTATGAGGGCCCGGTACGACGCTCCGGTGGCATTGCTACCCCCCCAGGGCCCCCGTCCCGGCTAACCCTGTAGCGTTTGACCACGGGATCTAGCCCTTTGACTTTGCACGGACGGGCTTTGACCAGTGGACCTCTCCACCCGGTTGTGTTAGGTCGGCCCAGAGGAACACTTTGGAGCAACATCCGGGCCAAACCCACAGCAACATCCACTCCGTGTAGACCCGACGCGTCTGTTTCCCCCCTCCAGGTGCCGGCGGCGGCGGCGTCCGTGAGGGGGGGGGCACACCCCGGAGACGCGTGCTGGGCGTTTGCAACCGCCTCAACACTTCCAGATTTGTGAGAGGCCGCCTACGCAAGATTTGACGGTATGCTAGCCCCCGGAGGCCGCCGGCCACAGTCGTAGACGTGCGAAGAGCAATCCGCGTAGAGGGAAGTGTTCAGATACTTCTCCATCACAAAAAATTATGAAAAATTACCATCAGTCCTATAGCACATGTGCCCACGTTGTGTAAAAAACTCATGATTTTATCGCGCTCCAAGTATTTAATAATATTCACGCTGCATCGTTACCGCAGAACGTCTACTACCGTTTCATTGCCGTCCGTGAGGGGGGCCACAACCCGGAGACGCGTGCCGCCTCTTCGGACATGCCACAACACCACCCCGCATGTATGAGGGCCCGGTACGATGCTCCGGTGGCATTGCTACCCCCAGGGCCCACGTCCCGGCTAACCCTGTAGCGTTTGACCACGGGATCTAGCCCTTTGACTTTGCACGGACGGGCTTTGACCAGTGGACCTCTCCACCCGGTTGTGTTAGGTCGGCCCAGAGGAACACTTTGGAGCAACATCCGGGCCAAACCCACAGCTACATCCACTACGTGTAGACCCGACGCGTCCGTTTCCCCCCTCCAGGTGCCGGCGGCGGCGACGTCCGTGAGGGGGGGGGCACACCCCGAAGACGCGTGCTGGGTGTTTGCAACCGCCTCAACACTTCCAGATTTGTGAGAGGCCACCTACGCAAGATTTGACGGTATGCTAGCCCCCGGAGGTCGCCGGCCACAGTCGTAGACGTGCGAAGAGCAATCCGCGTAGAGGGAAGTGTTCAGATACTTCTCCATCACAAAAAATTATGAAAAATTACCATCAGTCCTATAGCACATGTGCCCACGTTGTGTAAAAGACTCATGATTTTATCGCGCTCCAAGTATTTAATAATATTCACGCTGCATCGTTACCGCAGAACGTCTACTACCGTTTCATTGCCGTCCGTGAGGGGGGCCACAACCCGGAGACGCGTGCCGCCTCTTCGGACATGCCACAACACCACCCCGCATGTATGAGGGCCCGGTACGACGCTCCGGTGGCATTGCTACCCCCCAGGGCCCCCGTCCCGGCTAACCCTGTAGCGTTTGACCACGGGATCTAGCCCTTTGACTTTGCACGGACGGGCTTTGACCAGTGGACCTCTCCACCCGGTTGTGTTAGGTCGGCCCAGAGGAACACTTTGGAGCAACATCCGGGCCAAACCCACAGCTACATCCACTCCGTGTAGACCCGACGCGTCCGTTTCCCCCCTCCAGGTGCCGGCGGCGGTGGCGTCCGTGAGGGGGGGGGGCACACCCCGGAGACGCGTGCTGGGCGTTTGCAACCGCCTCAACACTTTCATATTTGTGAGAGGCCGTCTACGCAAGATTTGACGGTATGCTAGCCCCCGGAGGCCGCCGACCACAGTCGTAGACGTGCGAAGAGCAATCCGCGTAGAGGGAAGTGTTCAGATACTTCTCCATCACAAAAAATTATGAAAAATTACCATCAGTCCTACAGCACATGTGCCCACGTTGTGTAAAAAACTCATGATTTTATCGCGCTCGAAGTATTTAATAATATTCACGCTGCATCGTTACCGCAGAACGTCTACTACCGTTTCATTGCCGTCCGTGAGGGGGGCCATAACCCGGAGACGCGTGCCGCCTCTTCGGACATGCCACAACACCACCCCGCATGTATGAGGGCCCGGTACGACGCTCCGGTGGCATTGCTACCCCCCAGGGCCCCCGTCCCGGCTAACCCTGTAGCGTTTGACCACGGGATCTAGCCCTTTGACTTTGCACGGACGGGCTTTGACCAGTGGACCTCTCCACCCGGTTGTGTTAGGTCGGCCCAGAGAAACACTTTGGAGCAACATCTGGGCCAAACCCACAGCTACATCCACTCCGTGTAGACCCGACGCGTCCGTTTCCCCCCTCCAGGTGCCGGCGGCGGCGGCGTCCGTGAGGGGGGGGGCACACCCCGGAGACGCGTGCTGGGAGTTTGCAACCGCCTCAACACTTCCAGATTTGTGAGAGGCCGCCTACGCAAGATTTGACGGTATGCTAGCCCCCGGAGGCCGCCGGCCACAGTCGTAGACGTGCGAAGAGCAATCCGCGTAGAGGGAAGTGTTCAGATACTTCTCCCTCACAAAAAATTATGAAAAATTACCATCAGTCCTATAGCACATGTGCCCACGTTGTGTAAAAAACTCATGATTTTATCGCGCTCCAAGTATTTAATAATATTCACGCTGCATCATTACCGCAGAACGTCTACTACCGTTTCATTGCCGTCCGTGAGGGGGGCCACAACCCGGAGACGCGTGCCGCCTCTTCGGACATGCCACAACACCACCCCGCATGTATGAGGGCCCGGTACGACGCTCCGGTGGCATTGCTACCCCCCAGGGTCCCCGTCCCGGCTAACCCTGTAGCGTTTGACCACGGGATCTAGCCCTTTGACTTTGCATGGACGGGCTTTGACCAGTGGACCTCTCCACCCGGTTGTGTTAGGTCGGCCCAGAGGAACACTTTGGAGCAACATCCGGGCCAAACCCACAGCTACATCCATTCCGTGTAGACCCGACGCGTCCGTTTCCCCCCTCCAGGTGCCGGCGGCGGCGGCGGCCGTGAGGGGGAGGGGCACATCCCGGAGACGTGTGCTGGGCGTTTGCAACCGCCTCAACACTTCCAGATTTGTGAGAGGCCGCCTACGCAAGATTTGACGGTATGCTAGCCCCCGGAGGCCGCCGGCCACAGTCGTAGACGTGCGAAGAGCAATCCGCGTAGAGGGAAGTGTTCAGATACTTCTCCATCACAAAAAATTATGAAAAATTACCATCAGTCCTATAGCACATGTGCCAACGTTGTGTATAAAACTCATGATTTTATCGCGCTCCAAGTATTTAATAATATTCACGCTGCATCGTTACCGCAGAACGTCTACTACCGTTTCATTGCCGTCCGTGAGGGGGGCCACAACCCAAAGACGCGTGCCGCCTCTTCGGACATGCCACAACACCACCCCGCATGTATGAGGGCCCGGTACGACGCTCCGGTGGCATTGCTACCCACCAGGGCCCCCGTCCCGGCTAACCCTATAGCGTTTGACCACGGGATCTAGCCCTTTGACTTTGTACGGACGGGCTTTGACCAGTGGACCTCTCCACCCGGTTGTGTTAGGTCGGCCCAGAGGAACACTTTGGAGCAACATCCGGGCCAAACCCACAGCTACATCCACTCCGTGTAGACCCGACGCGTCCGTTTCCCCCCTCCAGGTGCCGGCGGCGGCGGCGTCCGTGAGGGGGGGGGCACACCCCGGAGACGCGTGCTGGGCGTTTGCAACCGCCTCAACACTTCCAGATTTGTGAGAGGCCGCCTACGCAAGATTTGACGGTATGCTAGCCCCCGGAGGCCGCCGGCCACAGTCGTAGACGTGCGAAGAGCAATCCGCGTAGAGGGAAGTGTTCAGATACTTCTCCATCACAAAAAATTATGAAAAATTACCATCAGTCCTATAGCACATGTGCCCACGTTGTGTAAAAAACTCATGATGTTATCGTGCTCCAAGTATTTAATAATATTCACGCTGCATCGTTACCGCAGAACATCTACTACCGTTTCATTGCCGTCCGTGAGGGGGGCCACAACCCGGAGACGCGTGCCGCCTCTTCGGACATGCCACAACACCACCCCGCATGTATGAGGGCCCGGTACGACGCTCCGGTGGCATTGCTACCCCCGGGGCCCCGTCCCGGCTAACCCTGTAGCGTTTGACCACGGGATCTAGCCCTTTGACTTTGCACGGACGGGCTTTGACCAGTGGACCTCTCCACCCGGTTGTGTTAGGTCGGCCCAGAGGAACACTTTGGAGCAACATCCGGGCCAAACCCACAGCTACATCCACTCCGTGTAGACCCGACGCGTCCGTTTCCCCCCTCCAGGTGCCGGCGGCGGCGGCGTCCGTGAGGGGGGGGGGGCACACCCCGGAGACGCGTGCTGGGCGTTTGCAACCGCCTCAACACTTCCAGATTTGTGAGAGGCCGCCTACGCAAGATTTGACGGTATGCTAGCCCCCGGAGGCCGCCGGCCACAGTCGTAGACGTGCGAAAAGCAATCCGCGTAGAGGGAAGTGTTCAGATACTTCTCCATCACAAAAAATTATGAAAAATTACCATCAGTCCTATAGCACATGTGCCCACGTTGTGTAAAAAACTCATGATGTTATCGCGCTCCAAGTATTTAATAATATTCACGCTGCATCGTTACCGCAGAACGTCTACTACCGTTTCATTGCCGTCCGTGAGGGGGGCCACAACCTGGAGACGCGTGCCGCCTCTTCGGACATGCCACAACACCACCCCGCATGTATAGGGCCCGGTACGACGCTCCGGTGGCATTGCTACCCCCCAGGGCCCCCGTCCCGGCTAACCCTGTAGCGTTTGACCACGGGATCTAGCCCTTTGACTTTGCACGGACGGGCTTTGACCAGTGGACCTCTCCACCCGGTTGTGTTAGGTCGGCCCAGAGGAACACTTTGGAGCAACTTCCGGGCCAAACCCACAGCTACATCCACTCCGTGTAGACCCGACGCGTCCGTTTCCCCCCTCCAGGTGCCGGCGGCGGCGGCGTCCGTGAGGGGGGGGCACACCCCGGAGACGCGTGATGGGCGTTTGCAACCGCCTCAACACTTCCAGATTTGTGAGAGGCCGCCTACGCAAGATTTGACGGTATGCTAGCCCCCGAAGGCCGCCGACCACAGTCGTAGACGTGCGAAGAGCAATCCGCGTAGAGGGAAGTGTTCAGATACTTCTCCATCACAAAAAATTATGAAAAATTACCATCAGTCCTATAGCACATGTGCCCACGTTGTGTAAAAAACTCATGATTTTATCGCGCTCCAAGTATTTAATAATATTCACGCTGCATCGTTACCGCAGAACGTCTACTACCGTTTCATTGCCGTCCGTGAGGGGGGCCACAACCCGGAGACGCGTGCCGCCTCTTCGGACATGCCACAACACCACCCCGCATGTATGAGGGCCCGGTACGACGCTCCGGTGGCATTGCTACCCCCAGGGCCCCCGTCCCGGCTAACCCTGTAGCGTTTGACCACGGGATCTAGCCCTTTGACTTTGCACGGACGGGCTTTGACCAGTGGACCTCTCCACCCGGCTGTGTTAGGTCGGCCCAGAGGAACACTTTGGAGCAACATCCGGGCCAAACCCACAGCTACATCCACTCCGTGTAGACCCGACGCGTTCGTTTCCCCCCTCAAGGTGCCGGCGGCGGCGGCGTCCGTGAGTGGGGGGGCAAACCCCGGAGACGCGTGCTGGGCGTTTGCAACCGCCTCAACACTTCCAGATTTGTGAGAGGCCGCCTACGCAAGATTTGACGGTATGCTAGCCCCCGGAGGCCGCCGACCACAGTCATAGACGTGCGAAGAGCAATCCGCGTAGAGGGAAGTGTTCAGATACTTCTCCATCACAAAAAATTATGAAAAATTACCATCAGTCCTATAGCACATGTGCCCACGTTGTGTAAAAAACTCATGATTTTATCGCGCTCCAAGTATTTAATAATATTCACGCTGCATCGTTACCGCAGAACGTCTACTACCGTTTCATTACCGTCCGTGAGGGGGGCCACAACCCGGAGACGCGTGCCGCCTCTTCGGACATGCCACAACACCACCCCGCATGTATGAGGGCCCGGTACGACGCTCCGGTGGCATTGCTACCCCCCAGGGCCCCCGTCCCGGCTAACCTTGTAGCGTTTGACCACGAGATCTAGCCCTTTGACTTTGCACGGACGGGCTTTGACCAGTGGACCTCTCCACCCGGTTGTGTTAGGTCGGCCCAGAGGAACACTTTGGAGCAACATCCGGGCCAAACCCACAGCTACATCCACTCCGTGTAGACCCGACGCGTCCGTTTCCCCCCTCCAGGTGCCGGCGGCGGCGGCGTCCGTGAGGGGGGGGCACACCCCGGAGACGCGTGCTGGGCGTTTGCAACCGCCTCAACACTTCCAGATTTGTGAGAGGCCGCCTACGCAAGATTTGACGGTATGCTAGCCCCCGGAGGCCGCGGGCCACAGTCGTAGACGTGCGAAGAGCAATCCGCGTAGAGGGAAGTGTTCAGATACTTCTCCATCACAAAAAATTATGAAAAATTACCATCAGTCCTATAGCACATGTGCCCACGTTGTGTAAAAGACTCATGATTTTATCGCGCTCCAAGTATTTAATAATATTCACGCTGCATCGTTACCGCAGAACGTCTACTACCGTTTCATTGCCGTCCTTGAGGGGGGCCACAACCCGGAGACGCGTGCCGCCTCTTCGGACATGCCACAACACCACCCCGCATGTATGAGGGCCCGGTACGACGCTCCGGTGGCATTGCTACCCCCAGGGCCCCCGTCCCGGCTAACCCTGTAGCGTTTGACCATGGGATCTAGCCCTTTGACTTTGCACGGACGGGCTTTGACCAGTGGACCTCTCCACCCGGTTGTGTTAGGTCGGCCCAGAGGAACACTTTGGAGAAACATCCGGGCCAAACCCACAGCTACATCCACTCCGTGTAGACCCGACGCGTTCGTTTCCCCCCTCCAGGTGCCGGCAGCGGCGGCGTCCGTGAGTGGGGGGGGGGGCACACCCCGGAGACGCGTGCTGGGCGCTTGCAACCGCCTCAACACTTCCAGATTTGTGAGAGGCCGCCTACGCAAGATTTGACGGTATGCTAGCCCCCGGAGGCCGCCGGCCATAGTCGTAGACGTGCGAAGAGCAATCCGCGTAGAGGGAAGTGTTCAGATACTTCTCCATCACAAAACATTATGAAAAATTACCATCAGTCCTATAGCACATGTGCCCACATTGTGTAAAAAACTCATGATTTTATCGCGCTCCAAGTATTTAATAATATTCACGCTGCATCGTTACCGCAGAACGTCTACTACCGTTTCATTGCCGTACGTGAGGGGGGCCACAACCCGGAGACGCGTGCCGCTTCTTCGGACATGCCACAACACCACCCCGCATGTATGAGGGCCTGGTACGACGCTCCGGTGGCATTGCTACCCCCCAGGGCCCCCGTCCCGGCTAACCCTGTAGCGTTTGACCACGGGATCTAGCCCTTTGACTTTGCACGGACGGGCTTTGACCAGTGGACCTCTCCACCCGGTTGTGTTAGGTCGGCCCAGAGGAACACTTTGGAGCAACATCCGGGCCAAACCCACAGCTACATCCACTCCGTGTAGACCCGACGTGTCCGTTTCCCCCCTCCAGGTGCCGGCGGCGGCGGCGTCCGTGAGTGGGGGGCACACCCCGGAGACGCGTGCTGGGCGCTTGCAACCGCCTCAACACTTCCAGATTTGTGAGAGGCCGCCTACGCAAGATTTGACGGTATGCTAGCCCCCGGAGGCCGCCGGCCACAGTCGTAGACGTGCGAAGAGCAATCCGCGTAGAGGGAAGTGTTCAGATACTTCTCCATCACAAAAAATTATGAAAAATTACCATCAGTCCTATAGCACATGTGCCCACGTTGTGTAAAAAACTCATGATTTTATCGCGCTCCAAGTATTTAATAATATTCACGCTGCATCGTTACCGCAGAACGTCTACTACTGTTTCATTGCCGTCCGTGGGGGGGCCACAACCCGGAGACGCGTGCCGCCTCTTCGGACATGCCACAACACCACCCCGCATGTATGAGGGCCCGGTACGACGCTCCGGTGGCATTGCTACCCCCCAGGGCCCCCGTCCCGGCTAATCCTGTAGCGTTTGACCACGAGATCTAGCCCTTTGACTTTGCACGGACGGGCTTTGACCAGTGGACCTCTCCACCCGGTTGTGTTAGGTCGGCCCAGAGGAACACTTTGGAGCAACATCCGGGCCAAACCCACAGCTACATCCACTCCGTGTAGACCCGACGCGTCCGTTTCCCCCCTCCAGGTGCCGGCGGC
>NW_025229560.1:0-21422 GCF_018294505.1 Triticum aestivum | reverse complement strand
TCGGCAACGATGTGATCCAGGGTGAGGTTTTCCTCCTCGGACAGATCTTCGTATTCGGCGGCTTCGTAATGCGGGCCAATTCGCTTGGCCATCTGGAGCAGATCGAAAGCTACGCCCCTGGCCATCAGGTCAGATTTGGAAACTTGAACTGCACTGCCGACATCCGCGGAGACTTGATCTTCGGCGGATTCGAGCCCATGTCAGGTGCGCCGCACAATCACGACGAGCATGATTTAGCTCTGCCGTCGGACAGTGTTCGGGAGATCACACCTGCAACTACTCCGGCTCTCAATCCGGAACAAATTGCACCATCTGTGGACGGGTGGATGGACCCCGCCACAGAGGCCACACACTCAGTGGCGATAGCGCTGAACACCTTGATCGACTTCACCTCCTACGAAACCCGTGCTGCCGAACCATTGGATTCGTCCCCGGCCATGGGCTCCGAGCCGCCCGCATCCGCGCCTATCGAATCTGATTGGGCGCCGATCATGGAGTTTACCTCCACGGATATCTTTCAGTACTCGCCTTTTGGCGATGTGCTAAATTCATTAAGGTCTCTCTCCTTGTCAGGAGAACATCGGCCGAACTATATCCGGCTAGAATGGGATGCGGACGATGAAGAAATTCGCTCCCCACCCACCACCCACTTAGTAGCCACTGTCGACGATTTAACCGACATGCTCGATTTCGACTCCGAAGGAATCGACGGCATGGACGATGATGCAGGAGAGGAACAGGAACCATCGCCCACAGGGCGCTGGACAGCCACTTCATCACATGACATATACATGGTGGATACACCCAAAGAAAACAATGACGAGGAACGGAAGGATGCAGCGAAGGATAGCTCCCTCCAGAAGCAACCAAAGCGTCGGCGTAGGCGCCGCTCCAAATCCCGCCTCGGCAAAAACAGTGATAACAGCGCAAGAGAAAATAACACCCCAGTCGACTCCAGAGGAAACGACGACCACATTGACCCAGCGATAGAGCAGGATGAGCCAGCAAACGGCGAACATAGTACGGATCCGTTGTCTGAACACGGCGATGCCGAGGATAAAGCTCATCAACCTCCCTCCGGAGAGGAAAACAGTCCGGACGAGGATGCACACATCATCCCGGAAAGGCACTTGGAACAAGAGAACCTCCGCAGAAGGCTTATTGCCACCGCGAGGAGTCTGAAGAAGCAGAAGCAAAGGCTTAAGGCCGCGCAGAATATGCTCAACAATAGATGGAACAAAGTGCACGACAATGAAGAAAAGTATGGTGGTAGTTACCACACAAAGAGATATCCAAAGCGCAAGCTGTTGCCTGAATTTGATGATGAGGCCTTAGAGCCCACACAGCCGAAAAACAAAACGGCCGAACTGTCGGATCAACCACCTCGTGCCCGCGATAGAGCAGCTAACAAGGCCGCACATAAGTCAGCCCACGATTCACGTGAGGACTTGCATCAGAAGACCGGCGTGACCAGATCCATCTACGGATCAAGGAAACGCGCTCCATCGCACAACCAAAACCGAACACTACAACCGTCAGAACGCCATGACACATCCAAATATAGGGGTGCCGCACACCCCCTATGTTTCACCGATTAGGTGCTGGACCACGAATTTCCAGAAGGATTCAAACCAGTGAACATAGAGGCGTACGACGGAACCACAGACCCTGGGGTCTGGATTGAGGACTTTATCCTCCATATCCATATGGCTCGCGGGGATGATCTCCACACCATCAAGTACTTGCCCCTCAAGCTGAAAGGACCAGCTCGGCACTGGCTGAAGAGCCTCCCCGAAAACTCAATTGGAAGTTGGGAGGAGCTTGAGGATGCTTTTAGGGCTAATTTTCAAGGGACCTATGTCCGACCTCCGGATGCAGACGATTTAAGTCATATAATTCAACAGCCCGGAGAGTCAGCCCGAAAGCTTTGGAACAGATTTCTCACTAAGAAGAACCAAATCGTCGACTGCCCGGACGTCGAAGCCTTAGCAGCTTTCAAACACAGCGTCCGAGACGAATGGCTCGCCAGACACCTCGGCCAAGAAAACCCGAGAACAATGGCAGCCCTGACAAGCCTCATGACCCGCTTTTGCGCGGGCGAAGATAGCTGGCTAGCCCGTAGTAGCACCAGCGACCCAGGCACATTCGAAGTCAGGGATGGCAATGGAAAACCACGACGCAGTAAAAGAAAGCGTCGAAATAAAGAAGACAGCCCAGATAACACGGCGGTAAATGCCGGATTCAGGGGCTCTCGACCGGGTCAGGGGAAAAAGCCTTTCAAAGGCAGCAGAGATGGACCGTCCAGCCTAAACAAGATTCTAGACAAATTATGTCAGATTCATGGCACCCCCGATAAACCTGCAAATCACACCCGCAGAGAATGCTGGGTCTTCAAGCAGGCCGGTAAGCTAAACGCCGAACACAAGGGGAGGGACACACCAAGTGAAGACGAGGACGAGCCTCGCCAGCAAAGCACTGGGGGACAGAAAAAGTTCCCACCAGAGGTCAAAACAGTGAACATGATCCACGTGACGAAGAAGAGAAGCAAACATGCACTCCGAGACACACGCGCCGTAGAGCCTGTCACCCCTAAGTTCAACCCCTGGTTGGCCTGCCCGATCACTTTTGATCGCAGGGATCACTTGACAAGTACCCGGCACGGAGGATTGGCTGCCTTGATGTTAGACCCAATAATAAACGGATACCATCTCACACGAGTCCTTATGGACGGCGGCAGTAGTCTTAATCTGATATATCAGGACACAGTCCGCAAAATGGGGATAGACCCGACAAAAATCAGCCACAGTAATACTACCTTCAAGGGAGTAATACCAGGCCCAGAGGCCCGCTGCACGGGCTCTCTAGTACTAGAGGTTGTATTCGGTTCTCCCGACAACTTCCGAAGCGAAAAGTTAACCTTCGACATCGCTCCATTCCGAAGTGGCTATCAAGCACTACTCGGAAGAGCAGCTTTTGCTCGTTCTAATGCAGTACCGCATTACGCTTCTCTCAAGCTCAAGATGCCCGGTCCACGTGGCATCATCACAATTAGCAGAAATATCGAGCGTTCCTTATGCACGGAAGAACGTGTGGCGGCCTTAGCAGCCGAACACTAAACAGCCTCTCCAACCAGAATAAATGATCGGTCGTCAAGACCGCGGACACGGTTAGACGAGTCCGGCACATCACTAGCTGCAACAGCTTAGATATACCTAAGATTGGTTCGAGGGATTTACCCTCATAGGCGGTACCAGGGGCTTCCCGCATGTAAAAGGACTACAGTTCGGCTCGACCTTATTTATCTTGATTTCTAATGGTTTATTGAGAATAACCAATTTTTTCGCACGACAACTTTCACCTAAGTTCTTCTCTTTTACAGATGGTAATCGTGCTACACCTTCCAGGATACGGCACAACGGAGACACAGGCGCAGACGTGCAGCAGGGCCCCGCTCAAAGGTTTCTTTTTAGATTAAGAACCTGCGTAAACCTTTTTTATTGTCTCTTGTTGCTTCACATCCTCCGGATACTCAGCATAACCGAGAGCGATGCTGACGTTATTGGCATTTCGCCACGTAAGAACGATGCACGTACCTGGAGCCGGGAGAACTACTGCGGTTGTGCCCTGGTTCATTCGGACGAGCACCTCAGTAGAGAAACCCGAAAACTGACTGTCATGATAAAGCGCAAGACTGGTCAACCACTCGATGACTTAGCGGAATCTTCGAGATTCCTCCACATTAACGAAGGGCCGTTTCCCGGTCATGTATGTCGCGCCCCGTATTCGGATGAGCGCGGAGGTACCAGGGGCTATATAGTAGTCCCACCATCAAACTCCTATGGCTAAGTGAAAGTGTTAAAGCAATATAGTTCGATTGCCTCGTTCGCTGCGCTATCACCTCCTTAATGGACCAAGACGTTGGATCAAGTGTGAATACGCGTTTTTTGCGAACACCCCCGCATTATATGCATGGGGGCTGAAGCCGACGACTGCAAACTTTCAGGTTATATACATATATACATAAACGGCCGCACAGGAGGCATCATAATACTTTCAGGCAAAAGTATAAACACAGCCTTTATAATTTAATAAGCATTGTTCTTACAATTGAGATACATGTCACTAGAACATGATATGCTTCGAGCACTGAGCCTCTATTACACGAGCACCTTCTAAGAGTTCCTCAAAATAGTGCTCGGCCGATACCCGGCCTACCGCCGAAGTCTGGGATGCAATAGTGGTGGCTTCCATCCCTGCCCAGTATGTCTTGACACGGGCAAGAGCCATCCGCGCACCCTCTATGCACGCCGACCTCTTCACAGAGTCGATATGCGTCACAACACCAAGGAATTGTTGCACTAGGCCAAAATAACTATTCGGCCTCGGTCCCTCCGGCCAAAGGTGATCCACGACGGACCTCATAGCAAGTCCGGACAACCTATGGAGCTCGACCCACTCGACCATTTGTTCATTTAACAGCAGCGGACACGTTGGAGTGCGGAACTGTGACCAGAACAACCTTTCCACTACATGATCCTTCTGATCTTTGAAAAACTTGGTCGCATCAGCGGCACTCGCTGCTAAATCCAAGTACGCGTCTGCAGAACTCCATAATTTATCCAGAGGGGCATACTTCGGGTCTCCAAACCTCGTCCGCAACAAAAAGGGCTTCCCAGCCGCAATATCTCCGGCTTGACGGAGTTCCTCCTTCACCGCTCTGATTTGCGAGCGGGTTTCCTTGGCCGCTTCCATGGCCTCCTTCAGTTCCGCCGCCTTCGCTTGGCTTTCCTTTTCAAGAAGCTCATACCGGCCGGCGGCATCTTTCAGCTCAATAGCCATCTTGGCTATTTTCTCTTTGCTCTGGCAATGGGCAGCCTGTTCGGCTCTTAGCTCTTCGACCGCCTTTAGGGCGGCCGCATCACTCTTCCTGGCTTGTTCCTTGGCTCGGGCAAGTTCTGCCCGAAGGGTCTCCACGGTGACAGCTCCATCTGCAGTCACAGCATATTACAGATACTAGCATCATGCTCCTCTTAATATGTATTGATCCTAGGAGAATACATACCCTCGGACAGCCGGACTATATCCTTTGGCCGGACTGTTGGACTATGAAGGTACAAGATTGAAGACTTCGTCCCGTGTCCGGATGGGACTCACTTTGGCGTGGAAGGAAAGCTTGGTGATATGGATATGTAGATCTCCTCCCTTGTAACCGACTCTGTGTAACCCTAGCCCCCTCTGGTGTCTATATAAACCGGAGGGTTTAGTCCGTAGGACAACAACAATCATACCATAGGCTAGCTTCTAGGTTTAGCCTCTACGATCTCGTGGTAGATCAACTCTTGTAATACTCATATCATCAAGATCAATCAAGCGGGAAGTAGGGTATTACCTCCATCCAGAGGGCCCGAACCTGGGTAAACATTGTGTCCCCTGCCTCCTGTTACCATCCGCCTTAGACGCACAGTTCGGGACCCCCTACCCGAGATCCGCCGGTTTTGACACCGACAGTGTATTGATATGGTGAATATGTGGACTCATGTGCGCCACCTCAAAAGAGTTACTTGCAGTCACAGTTTAGGTTAGCCACTAAGTCAAAGCTGGCTTGCTGCAGTTAAACTCCACCACCCCTTTGTTGATACCGATGCATATGTAGTTAGTTCTGATGTAAGTCTTGTTGGGTACATTTGTACTCACGTTTGCTTAATTTATGTTTTTGCAGAGAGACTTCAGCCTCGCTAGTAGTTCCGCGTGGACCTTGACGTTTAGCTTGTTACCTCAGCTACGATCTTGTGCCCTCGGCAGGATCTGGTAGATAGTCAGGCTTCTCAGCCTTTTTCATTTGTAGATGTCTGTACTCAGACATGTTAAGCTTCCGCATGTGCTTTGGTTTGTATGCTCTGAATGTTGGGTCTTGAGACCCATGTTTGTAATATCTCGCTCCTCGGAGCCTAATGAATAAATACTTTGAGTCGTAGAGTCATGTTGTGATGCCATGTTGTATTTACACATATCGAGCATATTGTGTGTATGATTGAAATGTTTGGTATGTGTGGGATCCGACAACCTAGTTGTCTATCCTTGGTAGCCTCTCTTATGGGGAAATGTAGTCCGGTGCTTCCACTGAGCCATGGTAGTCTGCTACAGCCCGGTTTACCGCAGTCCTGTTAGCCCAGTTGCTACTGCTCCGGAACACTTAGACTGGCCGGCATGTGTTCTTCTTCGATCCTGTGTCTATCCCTTCGGGGAAATGTCACGTGGTGTCTTTCGGAGTCCTGTTAGCCTGCTACAGCCCGGATTCCCAGAGTCTTGCTAGCCCAGTTGCTACAGCCCGAATTCACTCGCTGATGATCGACACGTTCGTTGCTGGGTCATGTATGCCCATCCCTGTAAGTTAGTGCCACTTTGGGTTTACGACTAGTCATGTCGGCCCGGGTTCTCTGTCATATGGATGCTAGCGACACTATCATATACATGAGCCAAAAGGCGTAAACGGTCCCGCGGCCAGGTAAGGTGGCACCCGTGGGAATACCGTGCGTGAGGCCGCAAAGTGATATGATGTGTTACATGCTATATCAGTGTGACTTAGGATCGGGGTCCTGACACTTCCCCCCTCTATCTACAGCGGTCCACTCTCCCGCAACCCGCTGTACCCTCTACTTGAACATGGTGCTTTATGCTTCATATTATTATCCAATGATGTGTTGCCATCCTATGATGTCTGAGTAGATTTTCGTTGTCCTATCGGTGGTTGATGAATTGCTATGATTGATTTAATTTGCTTGTGGTTATGTTGCTGTCCTTTGGTGCCCATCATATGAGCGCGCACGTGGATCACACCATAGGGTTAGTTGTATGTTGATAGGACTATGTATTAGAGGGCAAGAGTGACAGAAGCTTCAACCTAGCATAGAAATTGATGCATATGGGATTGAAGGGGGACCAATATATCTTAATGCTATGGTTGGGTTTTACCTTAATGAACGTTAGTAGTTGCAGATGCTTGCTAATAGTTCCAATCATGAGTGCATAGAATTCCAAGTCAGGGATGACATGCTAGCAGTGGCCTCTCCCACATAAAACTTGCTATCGGTCTAGTAAAGTAGTCAATTGCATAGGGACAATTTTGCAACTCCTACCACCACTTTTCCACACTCGCTATACTAACTTTATTGCTTCTTTACCTAAACAGCCCCTACTTTTTATTTACGTGCTCTTTATATTCTGGCAAACCTATCCGGTTACACCTACAAAGTACTTCTAGTTTTATACTTGTTCTAGTAAAGCAAACGTTAAGCGTGCGTAGAGTTGTATCGGTGGTTGATAGAACTTGAGGGAATATTTGTTCTACCTTTAGCTCCTCGTTGGGTTCGACACTCTTACTTATCGAAAGAGGCTACAATTGATCCCCTATACTTGTGGGTTATCAGTAGCATAGAGCGATGTCCCGTGTGATGATCCACTATGCTTTGTCACCCTAGCTATATAGTTTATGTAGTACATATATTGAATTTCAGAACTTTAATCTTTGAATTGTGAACATAGGAAATGGCTAATGACGATGACAAGATACAAGAGTGTGAGTACTGTGGCAACGACCGGGGTCTGTGAGACAGGCCTCACTTGGAAGGCGGTTGACGCTTCAGTATTAAGCTCGACGAGACCTTCGATGTTTATATGGTACGCAATGACGACAAGTCTTTTTTCGTAATTAAGCATGACTTGTGTTTCTTCAAAGTGTAATTTCTGCTTTCTACAATTCAACTAGTGCATCCCCTATCATGCAAGACGTTATGTCTTGGAGAAGATGGATTTCAAAGATCATGAGAGTATGGAGACAAAGAGAGTTCACCTTAGGAGCCATCATGGTTATACTTTTGCCGCAAAGCTATACAATGCGGTCACCTACTCCCATTTTGGTTGCTCGAATTCGGCAGCACTATGCAAGGCGTATGGTTTTCAGGAGGGTATGTATGTCACCTTCAATCTAGGTGATGGTCTAGATGACATGGATGAAGATGATATCGACGAAGATAATATCAACATTTGGGTCGATGTTCATACGCTTCCACTTCTGCCTCTACGTGAGTTTCTCAAACATATTCAATAGGTAATTTATATTGTATTTATAAAAATAGTTGACAACTTATTTCCATTGACAGATTATTTCCATTCTTCAAGAAATGTACGGAAAGTAGTAGACAAAACCTACTAGAGTTATGGGTCTGAGGTAAATTGCGATGAGATAAATCATTTTGTTTCATGGATTAAAGATGTTGAAAGTTTTAAGAAGAATTATCATATCTCTCCAAGTTATTCTCAAGACGTGCCACTAGTGCACGTGTTGAACTATGGTAATATCCATCGAGATATCATGGTATGATATTTCCTATTATATATGGCATCAGTGCATTTTTTGCATAGATTCTTTTAAGCTAAACAACATTTTGCTAAGTATGTTATTATGATGTTTTTCAACAGAAACTCCCGGCAGATTGTATACCTAGATTTATGGAAATGAAAGGTGACATGAGGATTTTTAGCTTACGACCAAGTTTTCCTACGTACCACCATAGTGCATACACGATTTGTCGAAGCGATGACATCCTCGCAATCAAAGACTGGAGAAAAGTTCTGAAAGATCGCAGAGAACTACTGGGGGGCAACATCAAGCGCAACCCACAAATGGGAGATAGGTTCATATGTATTCTCCATAATGGAGAATCAGGGGTTTACCTGTTTTATGCTATTTTACCTTCGAGAGAGTAGGAGGAGGTCGTAGGTATTTATGTGCTAGAATGTGCTAGAATGATGAGCTAGCTAGTTCTTATATGACTATGATGATGAGTTATGTGCTAACTTTGTGCTAGATTGATGAGCTTTCCTATATATATGACTATGATGATGAGTTGTTATTATAATGATGATGATGATGATTAATGGTTCCTTCATTTGCTTACTAGCTAGCGTCGAGTTCTCTCTATATGTAGTAGCTAGCGTCGACCAAGCACGGAGAAAGAGCGTCACTTCTCTCTTTATATGTAGTAGCTAGCTAACACAATATGAAACCCCTAAACCCTCCAAAACCCCTTTTTTTAAACCAAAAAATCCAGCGCCTCGCAGCTGCTGACGCGTGGCTGCCTTTTAGTCTCGGTTGGTGTAACCAACCGGGACTAAAGGCCCCAGCCCCCCGACGCGGGCTCGTGCCACGTGGTGGACCTTTGGTTTCGGTTCATGAAGAACCGCCACTAAAGGGGTGGCCTTTAGTCCCCACCCTTTAGTACCGGTTGCAGAACCGGCACTAAAGGTCCTTATGAACCGAGACTAAAGCCGGATTCTGCACTAGTGTTCTGTCAGTGACCCTGGAAGAAATGGTTGTAAATATACGACCATTTGAGACCAATTGGTCGTAAGCTGTTCGGGGGGGCTCCAAACCCTAAACCATAATGACCATTTTGGTCAGAAAGGTCGTAATTTCCTTATACGAAATGGTCGTAAAGCAGACAGCCCCGGTCCGCTGCCTTATTTCTAGCTGATCACGACCAATATAAATGGTCTGACAAGCGGAACCCACTTGACAGCAGGAGCACACACACTGACAGGCGGGACCAAGCGCTTAACTCGCTCGGTAAAAGAGATGCGCGAGCGGGGACTCGAACCTATGATTGTTGGCCTAAAGTCGCTTGTTCACTACTGCTGGGCTAGAGAGGGACTGTTGGTCATGTATCGGAATGTTTGTCTATATCATATAAAACAGCGGCTGTCTCGTATCAAACATAACTCATTGACAAGTGAGACCTATTGGCAACATCGAACAGAGCCAACACTTAGCAAAAATTTCTAGGTCTTGCGGGGTCGACGGCGGCGGCGGCGGAGGTGGACTGCGGCAGCAACCGATAGGGGCGGGGGCGAGGGCCGGTAGCGGAAGCAACCGGCGAGGCTGGGGGCGGAAGCAACCCGAGGTCTTGCCAAGAGGGGATAGTCATTCCCTCTTCGGCGACTAGGACGTGACGATAGTTGTGAGATGGTAGCCTTGGCATGCTCTGGTTCCTTCTGGTGGCTTCATTGCTCGAATCATTGTCATGTCTTCTTCCGACTCCCCTGGTCTATGGCTAGCATCTACAACATGCTTCACTTTGTGGGCGGCAGCTTGTGTTCATTGGTACTTGCTGGGGTGGTCGCACCAATTGCCCTCCTCCTACCTGGCATCTATCTGCTCGAGCTTGCTCTCAGGGAGCAGTCACACTTTGTCGTTGGTGCGGCGTCATTCCAGCATGTGCGTGATGACTTGGCCCGCGTCAGCGTTGGCAGTGCCTTTTAATCCTGTTTGCTTCAGGTGTAGCATGATCCTTTACGGTGGCGCAATTCTCCTCAAGCACTTACATCTTCAAGTTCTAGTCCTTTTCTTCTCTGTTCATAACAAATTTGCTTTCCTTCATCTCCTTGTATCGGTCATTGCGTGGTTGCATCGCTGTTTTCTTTTCATTCCTGGTTGTATGGTTTGTTTTTGTTGTAACTAGCAAAGTGGCCCGCTACATGCGCGGGCAATGTCTTTTAACCACCTATCATATTTTGTTATTAAACATCTTATATAATGTGATATTACAAATATTCAAGAATCCATTTGAATATTTTGATTATTGTTCATTACTTTTAGTACATAAATATTGGTAATAATAAATTAGATCCTAATGAATTAGGATTCACGTAAAATTTACCCGTATGGCTAATATTTTATTGAAATTTTCCAAATATAACAATGAATTTTTTAGGAGTTTAATTCTATTAGATCTTTGAAAGGGATTTAGCATCATGGATATTGTTAAATTATTGTGTTTCGTGTAGTCTTGCACTCTAAAGAATTACAAGATTCATTTGGATTCTATTATATGTGTACACTTTGAACATATGACTCCTGAAAATTTGTAGTCAAGATTGAGTATTACATTCCAAGAGAAAAAACCCATTACAACTCATGTACAACAGATGGAAGAATATGTTTTTTTTGTCAATTACCATGATGGAGGTGATTCAATAGATGCAATTATAATGAAGTTCTGGTGATCAACTACATACAAATTTATGTCTCATATATTAGTATGATAATTAAATAATGAACTTGCATTGTATTGTGGGAATATTACAAAGAGGAAGATTAAAAATTTCATGCAGTATGCCTCAATATAGAGAAGTTTGGACCAGGATCTGTCTGCATTATTATCAAGTGGCATGAGAATGTAACTACTTGAGAATGTATGTTCTATCACTCCCGTGTGAACTCTCACAAGATGGATACAACTTGTCCTTCCCAGCGCAAGCGTAGATGCTCCTGTTCACGATCCTAGCATGTCTTGTTCGATATCACGGCGTACATACAGCTGGTTCTCGAGCCACTGTTTAGAACGGCACCTTGTCCACATCCATGCTACATCATCTGCATGCTCCATATATCTTGATTACTTTGACCTTCCCTAGATTTGATTTTTTTCCTCTCTTTTTATGCGCTCATAGGCATGCGGAAACCCAAGTTGTCTCGTACCCAATGGTATGTGTATAGATAGGTATGACCGATAATCGCTAGCCGGTAATACATGATATACCGAGGTTTGGAGGAGAAATCAATTAATTTTTCTGCAGAGTTATCTGTTCTGGTCAATTTTGAGTGGACCATTTAGATCCAGTGAATTTTGAGCTTGTGATTTGTTTGATTTCCTGTTTTTCATCACCAGGATTAGTGAACATTTGGCCCGGCCGTCTCTATATTTAACAAACCATTATTTAAGAACAACTCACGTTTCGTACGTGCATGGTCATATGATTCTTTCATATTAGAGTATGCATGTAGCTACGATACTATGATAGATACCCACCTCTTGTTCTACATTGTTAATGGTGATGCTGATAAAGTTTTGTAGATTACGTGCAGCCGAGACGCACTATGGATTGAAGGATTGAGCTAGCCTCAACAAACACGTACACAAGAGGCGTCAAAGCTGATTAGTTCCTACTATGCAAAGCTGACCACACTATGTAAACCTACCCACGCTACCTGATTGATTCGCTCTCGGCCGGCCGGAAAGAGAATGCAACATATGTACGTATATCTAGATGTGTAATAATTTTTTTTACCTGGCACGTGATTTCCTTGAGCTAGATGGACGGGAGATATTTTTGACCTGGACATCCGATTTGCTCTAGCTAGAGGGACGACTAATCCTTTTTTTTTACCTGGAAACGTGACTCTTTTGACCTGGACACGTGAGGATGGGTGTTTTTTTCGTTTCACATGGACACATGATTTTCTTTAGCTAAACCGGCGGGAGATTATTTTTACGTGGACACAAGTTAGCTAGACGTGAGGAAAATTATTTAGGGCGATAAGGTTTTACGTAATGGCAATGGTGTATGAGTTTATGAGGTGTATACGTATATATATTTATTTTTTCCTTTTTATTTATACAGTTGGGACATGTATGGCCTTTCTTTCCAAGTAAGGTGGTTATCTTTTTGCAAAAAAAATATGATGGCTATCCATTCTATCTTCATGCACGACATTAATTGTTTTTTTTCATTGTGAGTTCAATTTATTTTGGACAGCCTAATTTGTTGGTTCTTTCAATTAGGGGGTTGTACGTGGGATATGAAGCCATGTGAGCGTCCAATTTTCTTTCCTCTTTCCTAATAATGTAAGTAGGGGGTTGTATATGCTGTTTTACTCATCATTTTTTTTTTCTTAAAGACGTGTCACGTAAGTTTTCTTAGGCCCACCATGTTATACTATATGTTACACAGATTAAATGGCACGTAATCTTAATTTTAAGTATATTAGTTTTAAAATATAAAGCTGTACATGGTTGGGGTTTGTACCACGTGAGAGTTCAATTTCTTTTTCCTTATTTCCCAATACTTTTTTTAAGATGTGTCAAGTATGTTTTTCTAGGCCCACCTTCGTATGTTTTCCATGGCCCACCTTGTTATATATGTTACACAGATTAAACGACCAGATAATCTTAATTTTAAGATATCCTCCAAATAAAAGGCTAGTATTTTCTGATTAACGTGAGATTTTCTAGGCTTTGTTAATTAATAGTCAGGCTATGCTCGAGCCCTACTCGTGGCCTTGGGTTGTCCTTTTCTCTAAGAATAATCAATTCAAAGACACTAAGTGCAATTTAGATAGAATAACTGTAGGATAACTACGTGAGTATAACATTTTTTCTCTACAACCATAAACCATTGGGTAGTTAATACATTTGGATCATAGATTTTGCATGGCTCAGAATAAAACTATCATAAGCAACTTGTCATTTTTATTGTTAGGGGTCCAAGCGCAGCTAGAAGTCACAGATCAGAGGTCACACAAGGGTTTTATTCAGGTTCGGACCTTAGAAGAGTAATACCCTACATCATGCTTGCTTTGATTATTCATGATGGAGGGATACCTCGTGCGAGGGGTTACAATGATGTATGAGATTGCTACCGAGAGTTTCTATCTGAGAGCAGATGGGAATGAGAGCCCCCTATCCTCCCCTTATATACACGTTGGAGGCTAGAGTTTTGCAGGTAGCCAGATGAGATATAGGGCGCCGCCGACCCTTTGCTTGGAAAGCAAGGTGGTCTGCGGCATCCATCTTCTTCTTTAGGGCCTCCTTTTGTCGTCAGGACTTGTGGGCCCCTGTGCAGGCCTTCTGCCAGGCTCCCCTCGGTGAGCCACCCCTGTGCATGATACCGTCAATTGGATAGGCAGATGCGTGTAGGAAGTCCTTATGATCAGCGGCATCTACGGCCATGTTTGCAATTAACAGATACAAAGCGAGCAGAGAAGGAAAATAATTGTGAAAGTTGACATAGTGAAACTAGTAAGATACTGAGCCTGGTGATGAAATTTAGACTTGGCTAATAATTGTATGATTATTAAATATTTTATTAATATTACTAGCCTGAAAACAAATTAAACTCATCGACATCCATTCCTGGATAAAAATAAATAAATGCTCCATCCACCTCACTCGTCCGAACAATGTTTTACCATTTATATATACGAGTACTCTAATATGTTCGCCTAAATAGACAACAAGCTCTATATTCCCAGTACACTTTTGCATGTTGGCAACACTCATTTAGCATATGAAATAGGTCAAAATCACACACACCAATGAGGGAAGGATGAGAGGAGAGCCGGAGAGATATACGAAACAATGAGAATAGGAGACATCCGGGACAATGGACATTCAAATCTGTTTTCCTGGCCTCAAGGGGTGACTTTGTAAAGAGGGAGTTTACTCGAGCCCCGTCCATTTCCTCATATCCCTGTGGGTGCACGTGCCCTTGTGCGATGATGGTCATTACCATGGGCACTAGACCTGCGTTGCCAATTGCGATCAAGGATCTCTTTGGATTTTGTCTCATGGGGCACGACAAGGATAGGGAAACAAACAAGGAGATTGGCAAGGGGGGTAAGGGGGATCATGACGGTCTAAGTGACAATGAGCACGTTTGCTACATCCTCTACCTACTCTAGTAGTTCCGTGACGGCGCAAAGCTTGACCTCTACCACGACGTAAGGACTGAGCAATTTAGTTAGCACTACTTTTGTAATTACTTTCATAATGTGTCGCCAACCACTGGCCCCACTTGGTAAATAAATGATTAATTTTTTTTCTTCATAACTGAAACTATTGAGGACTGAGTCGTGAAAATTGTTCTAGGGTTTGTCTTTTACAAAAACAGCGTCCTAACAGGATGATTTTCCCCTTAAATGTTTCCATTAGAAAGTTGATGGGCTGTTCCTTTGCATTTTGCAAGTTTGTGGAATACAAATTTCCCACCAGACAAGTTCATGCACCTCCAATGCAACTACCTCAAAAACACTAGTCTTACAGATACTTTTTTTAAATGGATATATTATTCTTCCAGAGAATATGTATACAACTAAGCATGTCATCGTGGAAGAAAAGCAATCACCAAAAGTTAATTTGGTTTCCTTGTAAATAAAAAATATATTCTTCTAAAGAAAATGTATACACTATAATGACCCCCCTGCTTCCCACAAACTAGACCCATAAGTTTTCTAAGTCAAACATTATAAAGGAAATCAAACATGTACAGGTATTGTTAACGGAATTGTCGGTGTTGAGATTGCCTTGAACCTAATCAGCCTCTAAACTAAGTACACGCAGGATAAAATCAACAAGTAACCAGCAACGGCATAGATTAGTCGTAACTAGTGTAAAATGACACATTCTATGCTTTCTTTTCATCACATGAATGTTAAACAAGCCAAGCGTTTATTATTTACGTTGAATAAATGTTTACGGCACTCACAATGCATAGTATCATGTGCTAGTATCATAGTACACCATAGTACTACAGTTACACAATCACATTGCATAACATCATACACTAGTACCATATTCTCTAAAATCTCAATACAAAGTTGTAAATAGGATCTATTTCTTATTAAAAAATCATGCGCTATTATAGTGTATGGTAATACGATACTAGAATCTTCTCTCGCATTTTTAACTGCAATGCCACATCATCTTTTTGCTTAGGTGGCAATGCATGATACTTTTATGGTAATTGCACCGTGAGAGGCCGAAGCCATCACATTATAAAACCAAATATCAAATAAGTCGATGGGAGGCATCGCAATTCCCATTGTTATCCTCAAATTTGATGCAACATGAATTGGTCTTTTTTCCCTTAAAATCTTGATGGTTCCATGATTTATTATTTATTTATTGCTGAACAAATTATGCTTATTGCCACTTCAAAATAAGTGGCCATTCAGTTTCTTGCTGGTCACATGTACATACATGTTCAAAAAAACACGTAGTTTAAGCGCCACAGGGTTCCCTCACAGCCACAGCCATCCTTCAGCAGTCAAGGTCCCTTCTAAGAAAAGAGCCACGTCTAGCAGCAGGCTCATTTGATGCTCAGTGTTCGGCACACTCTACCATGAATGATATGATGGAATGTGGAGCGTACAGGTTCAGTGGTCGCAAGTTGTTTTTTCTCTTAAAAAAAGGAATATATCAATATCGCGAAGATAGCAATTACACCCAGCCTTTGCACAAATAAGAAGTCACAAAGACATTCGGGATGCACACAACCCGAAAAGAAAAGAAAAAATAAAGGCCTTGCCACAATGATCAACTCCTCTCAACAGTAACACGCAAACCATCACCAAGGACAACACCCGAAAAACATAAAAGATATGGTGGCAAGTTGTTAAGTAGCGCGCCACTGCCACGACCACCATGGCCTGCATGGCCAATGGCGTGAATGTTGAAGGAACAGGCCACTGCTTGATGTTGACAAGGGTGAGATGTTGGAGCTCTTGTGGTTTTGAGCAGCCGTTCATTTGATTTTCTGAAATTATAATTATGACCTCTGAAATCATGTCGAAAGAGGACTTGAGGAGGCAGATTTATTTCAGTTATATATTCCTTCCACAGTAACCCGGCCTAGTTTGAACTGTGAAGTGAAATAGAAATCGCTCAGACGGCCAACTGGCTTTGAAGGCCAACTTTTTCGCGTTAGGTCAAACTTTGAAGGCCAACTGGAGGCTGCGTACAATTTAACATGCCTACGAGAGTTCATGGACATTGAAACGGTGAAACATTATAAGTACTCAAAAGGGTAGCCCGGTGCATGTAGCTCCTGCTTGCACAGGGTTCGGTGAAGAGTCCGATCACTTTAGGTCTATTGGACGCAGTATTTCCCTACTTCTGTTGGTCACTAGGCACCATCTTTACCACTGTGACAAGACTCCCCTTCTGAAAAATAATAAGTACTCACTTGTGTAAATAATACTTTTCGCTTTATATATAGCGCTCCAACTTCACCAGAGTAGATATCAGCTTTGCATCATTTCACTTTATTCCAACTCGTTGGATAGCACAGCGCGCAACTTAATTTTTGTGTGTGGGGAAAGTTAGGATTTCATTGACTGACCATAGAATTACAATTGCTTTGGATAGCACCCCCAATTTCCAAAGGAAAATTTCCTAGCCAACAGGCCGTGAGTTGCTGGCCCCTACCTACAGCTGACATACCATGGCTGGCATAATTCTGAGTCCGGCTGATGCTTGCTAGCTTCACAGGATGTTCAGCTTCATTGAGGGCCCTAATTTCCTTCACCACATGAACATACTTTGATCTGTCAAGTGTAACCCCGTTCAGCAGCGTAACGGCCTCAGAGCAGTCCGACTCCAGCTCGATCGAGGAGGGGACCAATAGAGCGCTAAAAGCGCCCTCCTCGTGTGCATCCAGCTCGGCCTCAAACGGGTCAGAGTAGTGCTGCAACCACCGGCATGCCACGAAATAACCTGTCCATCACGGTCCTGGAGAATCATCTACAGCAACATACGAACCATTCATCCATGCTCTTAGCATCACACTGACATCTCTTTCAATAACTAGCAAGACTCACGTGGCAACTTGACATGTTGAGTGAACTAATCTATGCAATAGCTTTCCAGCAATAGAAAAGGACTGGTTCTCAGTCTGTAACTTCTTTAACAATGTGATGCCGCTAGCTTTTTACTTTTAGAGGCGCTAAGTTTTCTTTATTTGGGATACACAAGTAATTTCCTTGAGGTTTAATGGAAAAAAAAACTCAAGTAGCATAAAAATAGAGGGATATATGTCTAATATGTGATACTCCCTCCGTTTTTGCATACAAGGCCACTTCATATTTCTATGTCTAACTTTGACCATTAATTTTACCAACAAAATGTGAGTTATATGCTAAAAAAAGTATGACATTGGATGCACATTTCAAAAAAAAATGATGATATATTTTTACGACATATAACCCATACTTTGTTGACCAAGACTATATTAAGTCAAAGCTTGACACAAAAATGAAGTGGCCCTGTGTACAAAAACTGAGGGAGAACTACTTTTATCTTAGTCCAATTGAGAAGTTAGTTAGAGATGAAGACAAATTTTTAAACAATGTATCTCAACTCCAAAGGCAAGATGTGCACTTTCACTTTCCCTTGTGAAAATATTAAATTCAACACAGCATGGCCCAAGAAAACTAATTAATTAAGTAAATTAGATTTGCTGATAGGAGATCGAGCGCAATTCTCTTTATATTTACAAGTATACTTTTAAACTTTTACTCAGTTTGTTGCCTTCAATGTTCATGTGAAGGCAACTATTATATCATGAAATGTGTATGCTTTTATGAAAAGCTTGTATATAGTGAATCAAACACATCACGAACACAAGTAACTTTTAAACCCACATATATCAAACACCATGCAGTTCATATTAAACTAAAGGCATCTATAATTTTCATACTGAAATATCACATAAAATGAGTTCTACAAGTATGCAAATAAACAATTCATGTATACAAAATAAAGTTGCAGAATATTTAATTCAAAGATATTTAGCACAATGAAGATAGGCTATATGAGTATGATTTAGTGGTGGACATAACATTTTTTAATACCATTAGGTGCTTAATTTAAATTTTGATTTTATATTTTGGACGGCTCGAAATAAAAGTATCATAAGATACTTCTAATTTTTATATTGGACAAGCAAACTCTTGTAGGAAGTCCTAACGAACTAGTTTAGTGTGGCTTCTAGGGCCCTAACTGCCATTAAAAAATACAAAGTGAGCAGAGAAGAAAATACTTGTGAAAGTTGACTCGATAAAACTTGTAAGATATTAAGCTTAGTGATCATATTTAGACTTGGGAAATAATTGCTTGATTACAAATATACTTTTATTAATATTTGTTTCCTGGCACAATAAATTAAATTCATCGGCATTCATTCCAGTATAAAAAAAGGAGTGCTCCATGCAGATCACTTGTCTGAACAATGTTTCGCCCTTTATATATACAAGGACTCTATGTTCGCCTTAATACACTAGCTATATTTCCCCCTTCTCATTTTACATGTCGGCAACACTCACTTAGCATATCAAATAGGTGAAAAATCATGCACAATGATGGGAGACGGATAGGGGCTGAAGAGAAGAGATTCAACAGAAACCGTGAGAATAGGAGACACCGGTGACAATGGGAGATCGACATATCACTCTCACATAGGACAAAACTTTCATTATTTATCTTGGCAAGAGCATGGCATTACTTCTGAGGTACCTTATCCTAGACAACTATGGGTGTTTAGCTCATGTATGTCATGTGACATCAGGCATGGTCACAAAAGCTGTGGAATTACTTTAGTCATGCCCGCGTTCTGATCGAAGAGTGGTGATTAACTTTCTGCTCGAAGTGTAAAATGTTAGTTACCTGTTTTTCTTTCCTCGGTAATACTACTTCCTGGATGTGAATATTAGTGCTAGTAGGAGTCCCAATAACAGATCAATGGAGAGTGTCTTAAAAATTTGAAGCTCTTTGAGTGGTGCTAAGTTCATCGGTTCTTCTAGAGCTCTGACCTTAAACTACATGTGTGCGCCAGTGAGTAAACTGGGGAAACTAAGAAACGGAATGAGTATCGAGATTGTGCCAAGAGTACAACAACTCCCGTTCTGGCCATGCATACATCTTCTTTCTGGCATGTTAATCCAGATTACGTTGACGATTGGTGTGATTGGATTGTTCTTCACCATGAGTATATGACCACCATCAATCTCATTGTCATACACGTCCTAGCTGGCAGGCTGCTTTTGTTGTGATGCCTCTTTTTTCAGTGTTGAATGGCAAAGGCTCAGAGTTATGGACGGCTGCCAGCCAACCATGTTTTGGTCCATTTACTGTGCTATGTTGCTTAGCAGAGTATCTTGCTACTATACGCGGGGGGAGGGATGGGGGGAATGCTCAGGTATAACGGGGACTAGCTTTTTAGTCTGATCAAGCTTCCATATCACAAACTGGTTGATCTTAAGATGTGTCTAGTTTGCAAAGAGAGCCTTGGCTCAGTGGTTGGGCATGCGGTTGTGCAGCCGAAACGACCCGAGTTCAATTTCTAGAATTGACAGCTGATGCACTGGGGTTTTCCCCATTTATTGAGGATCAAGATTGATGTGTGGTGGAACCACTCATCAAAAAATACCTTGATACTCATTTAAAAAAATTGAGGACCATGTTTATCTTGGTACTCATACTAAAATGGCCGTATGCATCCCTAGTTGGTGCAGAGGCCGGGGAAGTGAAATTCTCCCCCAATTTTAAAGAGCACCAACCCATGGTACCTATGCCCTCGCGTCGCCTCCCCCCAGGCGGCGCCAGGGGCCCCGAAACCCTAGCGCCGCCAGCACCTTCTTGCCGCCCCTTCCTGCCGCCGCTGCCGCCGGCGTGGGCCGCGGTGGCGGCGGGCCCGGTGCCGAAGGTTACTGGGCGGGTGGATGCGGCGGATCGCATCTAAGGCGGCGGGGGCGGCTCCTCTCGTGCGATCCAACGGCGGCGGCTAGGACGGCGAATCTGGGCTGTGCGGCGGGGCCCGGAGCACCATCGCCAGCGGAGCGGCGGCCCTGCATGGACGGCGGCGGTGGCAGCGCCCCATCCGGCGGGGTGGGCAGTCCTGGTCGTGATGGTGATGGCGGTCACTGCGGATCCAACGCCCCGTTTGGATCCGTCGCGGGGAGGCCTTTCGCCGACCGGCGACGCGTGGAGGGACCGGTGAGGAGATGCCGGATCTCCGCCGGAGTACCGACGGCGACATACGTCTTCGTGGCGAGGTTCCGCTCGGTTCCAGCCAGCCACGAGGTCGGGAAGACGTGGCTTCCGGTGAAAATCGCGCCGACTGCGGTCTTGGCGGACGATGGCGGCGTCTCAGACGTCGTTCCCTTCTGGAGGCATCGTCGTTGCAGGTCACATCAACCTGATCAGGAAGTTCCGGGGGAAACCCTAGATCTGGGTATACTGGATCGGACGATGACGGTGCCTTCGGTATCGTTCTCCCTCATGGGGGCATCATTTTGGAACAAGTGCTGGTTGGAGGGGACAAGAGGAGGAGATGTGTTTCCTCTGCTCCATTGATGACGGCGGATCTCGGCGGCGTGGCGCAGTGGAGACTCGGCGCCTGATGAGCGGAGAAGGACTCGCGCAGGAGGGTGACGCTGCCTGGCGTCGTGGTGGCGTCAGCGGCAGTTAGACCGGGCAAGGTTGATGCAGGAGTACAGCTCTGAAGATGGATTGGTGGCAGGTGGCTGCGGCGGCCTCATACCCGGCAGGCGTCCTGGTTGAGAAGCACGCCAGACTGATGGGTGCCCATACCCGGCAGGCGTCCTGGTTGGGACCTCAAGTCTTAGATGTTAGGTTTGGCTGCGAGGTCTGTTTGGTATTAGGCCAAGACTTTCAGCGCCCCTACATTAACTGGATAGGGATAGCGACAGATGTTGCTTAGTTTGGTGGCTTTAGGCTTATTGTTGTATGACTCTGTAAGGTCTTGTGTCAATAATTAATAAAATGGCCGTATGCATGCAGAGGCCGGGG
>NW_025229559.1:19873-21432 GCF_018294505.1 Triticum aestivum | reverse complement strand
AAATTATTTCAACTTGCTTATAGAGCTAGTTCAACTCTAGTGTAAAATTATTTAAACTAGCTTATAGTGCGAGTTCAACTCTAGTGTAAAATTATTTGTACTAGGCTATAGAGCTAGTTCAACTCTAGTGTAAAATTATTTGAACGAGCTTATAGAGCTAGTTAAACTCTAGTGTCAAATTATTTGAACTAGAGCTAGTTCAACTCTAGTGTAAAATTATTTGTAGTAGGCTATAGAGCTAGTTCAACTATAGTGTAAAATTATTTGAACTAGCTTATAGAGCTAGTTCAACTCTAGTGTAAAATTATTTGTACTAGGCTATAGAGCTAGTGCAACTCGAGTGTAAAATTATTTCAACTTGCCTATAGAGCTAGTTCAACTCTAGTGTAAAATTATTTAAACTAGCTTATAGAGCTAGTTCAACTCTAGTGTAAAATCATTTGAAATAGGCTATAGAACTAGTTGAATTCTAGTGTAAAATCATTTGTATTAGGCTATAGAGCTAGGTCAACTCTATTGTAATATTATTTTAACTAGCTTATAGAGCTAGTTCAACTCTAGTGTAAAATTATTTGTACTAGGCTATAGAGCTAGAGCAACTCTAGTGTAAAATTGTTTCAACTTGCTTATAGAGCTAGTTCAACTCTAGTGTAAAATTATTTGTACAAGGCTATAGATCTAGTTCAATTCTAGTGTAAGATTATTTGAACTGGCTTATAGAGCTAGCTCAAATGTAGTGTAAAATTATTTCAACTAGCTTATAGAGCAAGTTCAATTGTAGTGTAAAATTATTTGTACTAGGCTATAGAGCTAGTTCAATTCTAGTGTAAAATTATTTGAACTAGCTTATAGAGCTAGCTCAACTCTAGTGTAAAATTATTTCAACTAGCTTATAGAGCAAGTTCAATTGTAGTGTAAAATTATTTGTACTAGGCTATAGAGCTAGTTCAACTCTAGTGTAAAAATATTTGAACTAGCTTATAGAGCTAGTTCAACTCTAGTGTAAATTTATTTGTACTAGGCTATAGAGCTAGAGCAACTCTAGTGTAAAATTGTTTCAACTTGCTTATAGAGCTAGTTCAACTCTAGTGTAAAATTATTTGTACAAGGCTATAGATCTAGTTCAATTCTAGTGTAAGATTATTTGAACTGGCTTATAGAGCTAGCTCAAATCTAGTGTAAAATTATTTCAACTAGCTTATAGAGCAAGTTCAATTGTAGTGTAAAATTATTTGTACTAGGCTATAGAGCTAGTTCAATTCTAGTGTAAAATTATTTGAACTAGCTTATAGAGCTAGCTCAACTCTAGTGTAAAATTATTTCAACTAGCTTATAGAGCAAGTTCAATTGTAGTGTAAAATTATTTGTACTAGGCTATAGAGCTAGTTCAACTCTAGTGTAAAATTATTTGAACTAGCTTATAGAGCTAGTTCAACTCTAGTGTAAAATTATTTGTACTAGGCTATAGAGCTAGTGCAACTCTAGTGTAAAATTATTTCAACTTGCTTATAGAGCTAGTTCAACTCTAGTGTAAAATTATTTAAACTAGCTTATAGTGC
>NW_025229559.1:16502-17418 GCF_018294505.1 Triticum aestivum | reverse complement strand
CTCTAGTGTAAAATTATTTGTACTAGGCTATAGTGTTAGTTCAACTCTAGTGTAAAATTATTTGAACGAGCTTACAGAGCTAGTTCAACTCTAGTGTAAAATTATTTGAACTAGCTTATAGAGCTAGTTCAACGCTAGTGTCAAATTATTTGTACTAGGCTATAGAGCTAGTGCAACTCTAATGTAAAATTGTTTCAACTTGCTTATGGAGCTAGTTCAACTATAGTGTAAAATTATTTAAACTAGCTTATAGTGCTAATTCAACTCTAGTGTAAAATTATTTGTACTAGGCTATAGAGCTAGTACAACTCTAGTGTAAAATTATTTGAACTAGCTTATAGAGCTAGTTCAACTCTAGTGTAAATTTATTTGTACTAGGCTATAGAGCTAGAGCAACTCTAGTGTAAAATTGTTTCAACTTGCTTATAGAGCTAGTTCAACTCTAGTGTAAAATTATTTGTACTAGGCTATAGATCTAGTTCAATTCTAGTGTAAAATTATTTGAACTAGCTTATAGAGCTAGCTCAAATCTAGTGTAAAATTATTTCAACTAGCTTATAGAGCAAGTTCAATTGTAGTGAAAAATTATTTGTACTAGGCTATAGAGCTAGTTCAATTCTAGTGTAAAATTATTTGAACTAGCTTATAGAGCTAGCTCAACTCTAGTGTAAAATTATTTCAACTAGCTTATAGAGCAAGTTCAATTGTAGTGTAAAATTATTTGTACTAGGCTATAGAGCTAGTTCAACTCTAGTGTAAAATTATTTGAACTAGCTTATAGAGCTAGTTCAACTCTAGTGTAAAATTATTTGTACTAGGCTATAGAGCTAGTGCAACTCTAGTGTAAAATTATTTCAACTTGCTTATAGAGCTAGTTCAACTCTAGTGTAAAATTATTTAAACTAGCTTATAGTGC
>NW_025229559.1:13743-15457 GCF_018294505.1 Triticum aestivum | reverse complement strand
GAGCTAGTTAAACTCTAGTGTCAAAATTATTTGAACTAGAGCTAGTTCAACTCTAGTGTAAAATTATTTGTACTAGGCTATAGAGCTAGTTCAACTCTAGTGTAAAATTATTTGAACTAGCTTATAGAGCTAGTTCAACTATAGTGTAAAATTATTTGTACTAGGCTATAGTGCTAGTTCAACTCTAGTGTAAAATTATTTGAACTAGCTTATAGAGCTAGTTCAACTCTAGTGTAAAATTATTTGTACTAGGCTATAGTGTTAGTTCAACTCTAGTGTAAAATTATTTGAACGAGCTTACAGAGCTAGTTCAACTCTAGTGTAAAATTATTTGAACTAGCTTATAGAGCTAGTTCAACGCTAGTGTCAAATTATTTGTACTAGGCTATAGAGCTAGTGCAACTCTAATGTAAAATTATTTCAACTTGCTTATGGAGCTAGTTCAACTATAGTGTAAAATTATTTAAACTAGCTTATAGTGCTAATTCAACTCTAGTGTAAAATTATTTGTACTAGGCTATAGAGCTAGTACAACTCTAGTGTAAAATTATTTGAACTAGCTTATAGAGATAGTTCAACTCTAGTGTAAAATTCTTTGTACTAGGCTATAGTGCTAGTTCAACAATAGTGTAAAATTATTTTAGCTAGCTTATAGAGCTAGTTCTACTCTAGTGTAAAATTATTTGTACTAGGCTATAGATCTCGTTCAACTCTAGTGTAAAATTATTTGTACTAGGCTATACTGCTAGTTCAACTCCAGTGTAAAATTATTTGTACTAGGCTATAGAGCTAGTTCAACTCTAGTGTAAAATTATTTGTACTAGGCTATAGTGTTAGTTCAACTCTAGTGTAAAATTATTTGAACGAGCTTACAGAGCTAGTTCAACTCTAGTGTAAAATTATTTGAACTAGCTTATAGAGCTAGTTCAACGCTAGTGTCAAATTATTTGTACTAGGCTATAGAGCTAGTGCAACTCTAATGTAAAATTGTTTCAACTTGCTTATGGAGCTAGTTCAACTATAGTGTAAAATTATTTAAACTAGCTTATAGTGCTAATTCAACTCTAGTGTAAAATTATTTGTACTAGGCTATAGAGCTAGTACAACTCTAGTGTAAAATTATTTGAACTAGCTTATAGAGCTAGTTCAACTCTAGTGTAAATTTATTTGTACTAGGCTATAGAGCTAGAGCAACTCTAGTGTAAAATTGTTTCAACTTGCTTATAGAGCTAGTTCAACTCTAGTGTAAAATTATTTGTACTAGGCTATAGATCTAGTTCAATTCTAGTGTAAAATTATTTGAACTAGCTTATAGAGCTAGCTCAAATCTAGTGTAAAATTATTTCAACTAGCTTATAGAGCAAGTTCAATTGTAGTGAAAAATTATTTGTACTAGGCTATAGAGCTAGTTCAATTCTAGTGTAAAATTATTTGAACTAGCTTATAGAGCTAGCTCAACTCTAGTGTAAAATTATTTCAACTAGCTTATAGAGCAAGTTCAATTGTAGTGTAAAATTATTTGTACTAGGCTATAGAGCTAGTTCAACTCTAGTGTAAAATTATTTGAACTAGCTTATAGAGCTAGTTCAACTCTAGTGTAAAATTATTTGTACTAGGCTATAGAGCTAGTGCAACTCTAGTGTAAAATTATTTCAACTTGCTTATAGAGCTAGTTCAACTCTAGTGTAAAATTATTTAAACTAGCTTATAGTGC
>NW_025229559.1:11736-13733 GCF_018294505.1 Triticum aestivum | reverse complement strand
CTTATAGAGCTAGTTCAACGCTAGTGTCAAATTATTTGTACTAGGCTATAGAGCTAGTGCAACTCTAATGTAAAATTATTTCAACTTGCTTATGGAGCTAGTTCAACTATAGTGTAAAATTATTTAAACTAGCTTATAGTGCTAATTCAACTCTAGTGTAAAATTATTTGTACTAGGCTATAGAGCTAGTACAACTCTAGTGTAAAATTATTTGAACTAGCTTATAGAGATAGTTCAACTCTAGTGTAAAATTCTTTGTACTAGGCTATAGTGCTAGTTCAACAATAGTGTAAAATTATTTTAGCTAGCTTATAGAGCTAGTTCTACTCTAGTGTAAAATTATTTGTACTAGGCTATAGATCTCGTTCAACTCTAGTGTAAAATTATTTGTACTAGGCTATACTGCTAGTTCAACTCCAGTGTAAAATTATTTGTACTAGGCTATAGAGCTAGTTCAACTCTAGTGTAAAATTATTTGTACTAGGCTATAGTGCTAGTTCAACTCTAGTGTAAAATTATTTGAACTAGCTTATAGAGCTAGTTCAACTCTAGTGTAAAATTATTTGTACTAGGCTATAGTGTTAGTTCAACTCTAGTGTAAAATTATTTGAACGAGCTTACAGAGCTAGTTCAACTCTAGTGTACAATTATTTGAACTACCTTATAGAGCTAGTTCAACGCTAGTGTCAAATTATTTGTACTAGGCTATAGAGCTAGTGCAACTCTAATGTAAAATTATTTCAACTTGCTTATGGAGCTAGTTCAACTATAGTGTAAAATTATTTAAACTAGCTTATAGTGCTAATTCAACTCTAGTGTAAAATTATTTGTACTAGGCTATAGAGCTAGTACAACTCTAGTGTAAAATTATTTGAACTAGCTTATAGAGATAGTTCAACTCTAGTGTAAAATTCTTTGTACTAGGCTATAGTGCTAGTTCAACAATAGTGTAAAATTATTTTAGCTAGCTTATAGAGCTAGTTCTACTCTAGTGTAAAATTATTTGTACTAGGCTATAGATCTCGTTCAACTCTAGTGTAAAATTATTTGTACTAGGCTATACTGCTAGTTCAACTCCAGTGTAAAATTATTTGTACTAGGCTATAGAGCTAGTTCAACTCTAGTGTAAAATTATTTGAACTAGCTTATAGAGCTAGTTCAACTCTAGTGTAAAATTCTTTGTACTAGGCTATAGAGCTAGTTCAACAATAGTGTAAAATTATTTTAGCTAGCTTATAGAGCTAGTTCTACTCTAGTGTAAAATTATTTGTACTAGGCTATAGATCTAGTTCAACTCTATTGTAAAATTATTTGTACTAGGCTATACTGCTAGTTCAACTCTAGTGTACAATTATTTGAACTAGCTTACAGAGCTAGTTCAACTCTAGTGTAAAATTATTTGTACTAGGCTATCGAGCTAGTTCAACTCTAGTGTAAAATTATTTGAACTAGCTTATAGTGCTAGTTCAACTCTAGTGTAAAATTATTTGTAGTAGGCTATAGAGCTAGTTCAACTCTTGTGTAAAATTATTTGAACTAGCTTATAGAGCTAGTTCAACTCTAGTGTAAAATCATTTGTAATAGGCTATAGAAATAGTTCAACTCTAGTGTAAAATCATTTGTATTAGGCCATAGAGCTAGGTCAACTCTATTGTAAAATTATTTTAACTAGCTTATAGAGCTAGTTCAACTGTAGTGTAAAATTATTTGTACTAGGCTATGGAGCTTGTTCAATTCTCACTACTAGGAAAAGGGCTATAGATGGAAATGACACTAATGGCGCACCAGACATGTGGTGCGCCATTAGTATATACTAATGGCGCACCACCTTCTGATGCGCCATTGGTGTTGAAACTACTAATGGCGCACCCTGCCTACGGTGCGCCATTAGTACCAATTTTTTTTTGAACTAGTGCGCCTGTCCAAACATACTAATGGCGCACCGTGGGTGTGGTGCGCCATTACTAGTTAAACTAGTATTGGCGCACCATGCCACG
>NW_025229559.1:8558-9552 GCF_018294505.1 Triticum aestivum | reverse complement strand
CTCTCCGGTGAGCTCCTCCTCCCTCCTCTCCAGTGAGCTCCTCCTCCCTCTTCTCTAGCGACCTCCTCCTCCTCCTCTCCGGCGAACTCCTCTCTGGCAAAAGACCATGGCAACAAGATCCAAAAACAGGAACAAAATTTGAGAATATTGTCGTGCCAAAAAACAAGCAAAAAAAACGAGCAGAAAATGGGCAAAAAATCATGATCCAGATCTAGATTCAAAAAGGCGCATCACTAATGGCGCATCACAGGAAAGTGCGCCATTAGTATGCCGCGGTTACTAATGGCGCATCCAGTTGTGGTGCGCCATTAGTATCCAAAGCACCTGGCCCCTGGGAGGCATACTAATGGCGCACCGTGGCCTATACTAATGGCGTACCAGTGGTGCGCCATTAGTATACCAGATACTAATGGCGCACCACTGGTGCGCCATTAGTAAAAATTACTAATGGCGTGCTGCTAGTGGCGCACCACAGATGCGCCATTAATGGCCATACTAGGTGCGCCATTAGTAGGGGTTTTTGTAGTAGTGTCTAGTGTAAAATTATTTGAACTAGCTTACAGTGCTAGTTCAACACTAGTGTAAAATTATTTGTAGTAGGCTATAGAGCTAGTTCAACTCTAGTGTAAAATTATTTGAACTAGCTTATAGAGCTAGTTCAACTCTAGTGTAAAATGATTTGTAATAGGCTACAGAACTAGTTCAACTCTAGTGTAAAATCATTTGTATTAGGCTATAGAGCTATGTCAACTCTATTGTAAAATTATTTTAACTAGCTTATAGAGCTAGCTCAACTCTAGTGTAAAATTATTTCAACTAGCTTATAGAGCTAGTTCAATTGTAGTGTAAAATTATTTGTACTAGGCTATAGAGCTAGTTCAACTCTAGTGTAAAATTATTTGAACTAGCTTATAGAGCTAGTTCAACTCTAGTGTAAAATTATTTGTACTAGGCTATAGAGCTAGTGCAACTCTAGTGTAAAATTATTTCAACT
>NW_025229559.1:6769-7463 GCF_018294505.1 Triticum aestivum | reverse complement strand
AACCCTAGTGTAAAATTATTTGAACTAGCTTATAGAGCTAGTTAAACTCTAGTGTCAAATTATTTGAACTAGAGCTAGTTCAACTCTAGTGTAAAATTATTTGTACTAGGCTATAGAGCTAGTTCAACTCTAGTGTAAAATTATTTGAACTAGCTTATAGAGCTAGTTCAACTATAGTGTAAAATTATTTTAACTAGCTTATAGAGCTAGTTCAACTCTAGTGTAAAATTATTTGTACTATGCTATAGTGCTAGTTCAACTCTAGTATAAAATTATTTGAACTAGCTTATAGAGCTAGTTCAACTCTAGTGTGAAATTATTTGTACTAGGCTATAGAGCTAGTTCAACTCTAGTGTAAAATTATTTGAACTAGCTTACAGTGCTAGTTCAACTCTAGTGTAAAATTATTTGTAGTAGGTTCTAGAGCTAGTTCAACTCTAGTGTAAAATTATTTGAACTAGCTTATAGAGCTAGTTCAACTCTAGTGTATAATGATTTGTAATAGGCTACAGAACTAGTTCAACTCTAGTGTAAAATCATTTGTATTAGGCTATAGAGCTAGGTCAACTCTATTGTAAAATTATTTTAACTAGCTTATAGAGCTAGCTCAACTCTAGTGTAAAATTATTTCAACTAGCTTATAGAGCTAGTTCAATTGTAGTGTAAAATTATTTGTACTAGGCTATAGAGCTAG
>NW_025229559.1:4019-6056 GCF_018294505.1 Triticum aestivum | reverse complement strand
CTAGTGTCAAATTATTTGAACTAGAGCTAGTTCAACTCTAGTGTAAAATTACTTGTAGTAGGCTATAGAGCTAGTTCAACTCTTTTGTAAAATTATTTGAACTAGCTTATAGAGCTAGTTCAACTCTATTGTAAAATTATTTGTACTAGGCTATAGAGCTAGTGCAACTCTAGTGTAAAATTATTTCAACTTGCTTATAGAGCTAGTTCAACTCTAGTGTAAAATTATTTAAACTAGCTTATAGAGCTAGTTCAACTCTAGTGTAAAATCATTTGAAATAGGCTATAGAACTAGTTGAACTCTAGTGTAAAATCATTTGTATTAGGCTATAGAGCTAGGTCAACTCTATTGTAAAATTATTTTAACTAGCTTATAGAGCTAGTTCAACTCTAGTGTAAAATTATTTGTACTAGGCTATAGAGCTAGTTCAACTCTAGTGTAAAATTATTTGAACTAGCTTATAGAGCTAGCTCAACTCTAGTGTAAAATTATTTCAACTAGCTTATAGAGCTAGTTCAATTATAGTGTAAACTTCTTTGTACTAGGCTATAGAGCTAGTTCAACTCTATTGTAAAATTATTTGAACTAGCTTATAGAGCTAGTTCAACTCTAGTGTAAAATTATTTGTACTAGGCTATAGAGCTAGAGCAACTCTAGTGTAACATTGTTTCAACATGCTTATAGAGCTAGTTCAACTCTAGTGTAAAATTATTTGTACTAGGCTATAGAGCTAGTTCAATTCTAGTGTAAAATTATTTGAACTAGCTTATAGAGCTAGCTCAGCTCTAGTGTAAAATTATTTCAACTAGCTTATAGAGCAAGTTCAATTGTAGTGTAAAATTATTTGTACTAGGCTATAGAGCTAGTTCAATTCTAGTGTAAAATTATTTGAACTAGCTTATAGAGCTAGCTCAACTCTAGTGTAAAATTATTTCAACTAGCTTATATAGCAAGTTCAATTGTAGTGTAAAATTATTTGTACTAGGCTATAGAGCTAGTTCAACTCTAGTGTAAAATTATTTGAACTAGCTTATAGAGCTAGTTCAACTATAGTGTAAAATTATGTTAACTGGCTTATAGACCTAGTTCAACTCTAGTGTAAAATTATTTTTACTAGGCTATAGTGCTAGTTCAACTCTAGTGTAAAATTATTTGAACTAGCATAAAGAGCTAGTCCAACTCTAGTGTGAAATTATTTGTACTAGGCTATAGAGCTAGTTCAACTCTAGTGTAAAATTATTTGTACTATGCTATAGTGCTAGTTCAACTCTAGTATAAAATTATTTGAACTAGCTTATAGAGCTAGTTCAACTCTAGTGTGAAATTATTTGTACTAGGCTATAGAGCTAGTTCAACTCTAGTGTAAAATTATTTGAACTAGCTTACAGTGCTAGTTCAACTCTAGTGTAAAATTATTTGTAGTAGGTTCTAGAGCTAGTTCAACTCTAGTGTAAAATTATTTGAACTAGCTTATAGAGCTAGTTCAACTCTAGTGTATAATGATTTGTAATAGGCTACAGAACTAGTTCAACTCTAGTGTAAAATCATTTGTATTAGGCTATAGAGCTAGGTCAACTCTATTGTAAAATTATTTTAACTAGCTTATAGAGCTAGCTCAACTCTAGTGTAAAATTATTTCAACTAGCTTATAGAGCTAGTTCAATTGTAGTGTAAAATTATTTGTACTAGGCTATAGAGCTAGGTCAACTCTAGTGTAAAATTATTTGAACTAGCTTATAGAGCTAGTTCAACTCTAGTGTAAAATTATTTGTACTAGGCTATAGAGCTAGTGCAACTCTAGTGTAAAATTATTTCAACTCTCTTATAGAGCTAGTTCAACTCTAGTGTAAAATTATTTAAACTAGCTTATAGTGCGAGTTCAACTCTAGTGTAAAATTATTTGTACTAGGCTATAGAGCTAGTTCAACTCTTTTGTAAAATTATTTGAACTAGCTTATAGAGCTAGTTCAACTCTATTGTAAAATTATTTGTACTAGGCTATAGAGCTAGTGCAACTCTAGTGTAAAATTATTTCAA
>NW_025229559.1:0-3757 GCF_018294505.1 Triticum aestivum | reverse complement strand
CTAGTGTCAAATTATTTGAACTAGAGCTAGTTCAACTCTAGTGTAAAATTACTTGTAGTAGGCTATAGAGCTAGTTCAACTCTTTTGTAAAATTATTTGAACTAGCTTATAGAGCTAGTTCAACTCTATTGTAAAATTATTTGTACTAGGCTATAGAGCTAGTGCAACTCTAGTGTAAAATTATTTCAACTTGCTTATAGAGCTAGTTCAACTCTAGTGTAAAATTATTTAAACTAGCTTATAGAGCTAGTTCAACTCTAGTGTAAAATCATTTGAAATAGGCTATAGAACTAGTTGAACTCTAGTGTAAAATCATTTGTATTAGGCTATAGAGCTAGGTCAACTCTATTGTAAAATTATTTTAACTAGCTTATAGAGCTAGTTCAACTCTAGTGTAAAATTATTTGTACTAGGCTATAGAGCTAGTTCAACTCTAGTGTAAAATTATTTGAACTAGCTTATAGAGCTAGCTCAACTCTAGTGTAAAATTATTTCAACTAGCTTATAGAGCTAGTTCAATTATAGTGTAAACTTCTTTGTACTAGGCTATAGAGCTAGTTCAACTCTACTGTAAAATTATTTGAACTAGCTTATAGAGCTAGTTCAACTCTAGTGTAAAATTATTTGTACTAGGCTATAGAGCTAGAGCAACTCTAGTGTAAAATTGTTTCAACTTGCTTATAGAGCTAGTTCAACTCTAGTGTAAAATTATTTGTACTAGGCTATAGAGCTAGTTCAATTCTAGTGTAAAATTATTTGAACTAGCTTATAGAGCTAGCTCAGCTCTAGTGTAAAATTATTTCAACTAGCTTATAGAGCAAGTTCAATTGTAGTGTAAAATTATTTGTACTAGGCTATAGAGCTAGTTCAATTCTAGTGTAAAATTATTTGAACTAGCTTATAGAGCTAGCTCAACTCTAGTGTAAAATTATTTCAACTAGCTTATATAACAAGTTCAATTGTAGTGTAAAATTATTTGTACTAGGCTATAGAGCTAGTTCAACTCTAGTGTAAAATTATTTGAACTAGCTTATAGAGCTAGTTCAACTATAGTGTAAAATTATGTTAACTGGCTTATAGACCTAGTTCAACTCTAGTGTAAAATTATTTGTACTAGGCTATAGTGCTAGTTCAACTCTAGTGTAAAATTATTTGAACTAGCATAAAGAGCTAGTCCAACTCTAGTGTGAAATTATTTGTACTAGGCTATAGAGCTAGTTCAACTCTAGTGTAAAATTATTTGAACTAGCTTACAGTGCTAGTTCAACTCTAGTGTAAAATTATTTGTAGTAGGCTATAGAGCTAGTTCAACTCTAGTGTAAAATTATTTGAACTAGCTTATAGAGCTAGTTCAACTCTAGTGTAGAATGATTTGTAATAGGCTACAGAACTAGTTCAACTCTAGTGTAAAATCATTTGTATTAGGCTATAGAGCTAGGTCAACTCTATTGTAAAATTATTTTATCTAGCTTATAGAGCTAGCTCAACTCTAGTGTAAAATTATTTCAACTAGCTTATAGAGCTAGTTCAATTGTAGTGTAAAATTATTTGTACTAGGCTATAGAGCTAGTTCAACTCTAGTGTAAAACTATTTGAACTAGCTTATAGAGCTAGTTCAACTCTAGTGTAAAATTATTTGTACTAGGCTATAGAGCTAGTGCAACTCTAGTGTAAAATTATTTCAACTTGCTTATAGAGCTAGTTCAACTCTAGTGTAAAATTATTTATACTAGCTTATACTGCGAGTTCAACTCTAGTGTAAAATTATTTGTACTAGGCTATAGAGCTAGTTCAACTCTAGTGTAAAATTATTTGAACGAGCATATAGAGCTAGTTAAACTCTAGTGTCAAATTATTTGAACTAAAGCTAGTTAAACTCTAGTGTAAAATTATTTGTAGTAGGCTATAGAGCTAGTTCAACTCTAGTGTAAAATTATTTGAACTAGCTTATAGAGGTAGTTCAACTCTAGTGTAAAATTATTTGTACTAGGCTATAGAGCTAGTGCAACTCTAGTGTAAAATTATTTCAACTTGCTTATAGAGCTAGTTCAACTCTAGTGTAAAATTATTTAAACTAGCTTATAGAGGTAGTTTACCTCTAGTGTAAAATTATTTGAACTAGCTTATAAAGCTAGTTCAACTCTAGTGTGAAATCATTTGAAATAGGCTATAGAACTAGTTGAACTCTAGTGTAAAATCATTTGTATTAGGCTATAGATCCAGGTCAACTCTATTGTAAAATTATTTTAACTAGCTTATAGAGCTAGTTCAACTCTAGTGTAAAATTATTTGTACTAGGCTATAGAGCTAGTTCAACTCTAGCGTAAAATTATTTGAACTAGCTTATAGAGCTAGCTCAACTCTAGTGTAAAATTATTTCAACTAGCTTATAGAGCTAGTTCAATTGTAGTGTAAAATTCTTTGTACTAGGCTATAGAGCTAGAGAAACTCTAGTGTAAAATTGTTTCAACTTTCTTATAGAGCTAGTTCAACTCTAGTGTAAAATTATTTGAACTAGCTTATAGAGTTAGCTCAACTCTAGTGTAAAATTATTTCAACTAGCTTATAGAGCTAGTTCAATTGTAGTGTAAAATTCTTTGTACTAGGCTATAGAGCTAGAGCAACTCTAGTGTAAAATTGTTTCAACTTGCTTATAGAGCTAGTTCTACTCTAGTGTAAAATTATTTAAACTAGCTTATATTGCTAGTTCAACTCTAGTGTAAAATTATTTGTACTAGGCTATAGAGCTAGTTCAACCCTAGTGTAAAATTATTTGAACTAGCTTATAGAGCTAGTCAAACTCTAGTGTCAAATTATTTGAACTAGAGCTAGTTCAACTCTAGTGTCAAATTATTTGTACTAGGCTATAGAGCTAGTTCAACTCTAGTGTAAAATCATTTGAAATAGGCTATAGAACTAGTTGAACTCTCATGTAAAATCATTTGTATTAGGCTATAGAGCTAGGTCAACTCTATTGTAAAATTATTTGTACTAGGCTATAGTGCTAGTTCAACTCTAGTATTAAATTATTTGAACTAGCTTATAGAGCTAGTTCAACTCTAGTGTGAAATTATTTGTACTAGGCTATAGAGCTAGTTCAACTCTAGTGTAAAATTATTTGAACTAGCTTACAGTGCTAGTTCAACTCTAGTGTAAAATTATTTGTAGTAGGTTATAGAGCTAGTTCAACTCTAGTGTAAAATTATTTGAACTAGCTTATAGAGCTAGTTCAACTCTAGTGTATAATGATTTGTAATAGGCTACAGAACTAGTTCAACTCTAGTGTAAAAACTTTTTTATTAGGCTATAGAGCTAGGTCAACTCTATTGTAAAATTATTTTAACTAGCTTATAGAGCTAGCTCAACTCTAGTGTAAACTTATTTCAACTAGCTTATAGAGCTAGTTCAATTGTAGTGTAAAATTATTTGTACTAGGCTATAGAGCTAGTTCAACTCTAGTGTAAAATTATTTGAACTAGCTTATAGAGCTAGTTGAACTCTAGTGTAAAATTATTTGTACTAGGCTATAGAGCTAGTGCAACTCTAGTGTAAAATTATTTCAACTTTCTTATAGAGCTAGTTCAACTCTAGTGTAAAATTATTTAAACTAGCTTATAGTGCGAGTTTAACTCTAGTGTAAAATTATTTGTACTAGGCTATAGAGCTAGTTCAACTCTAGTGTAAAATTATTTGAACGAGCTTATAGAGCTAGTTAAACTCTAGTGTCAAATTATTTGAACTAGAGCTAGTTCAACTC